>NW_020525345.1:55000-91284 GCF_003368295.1 Carassius auratus | reverse complement strand
TCAAAGTGAGCAACCATCCTGTTTAGTTTTGCGACTGTGCACATTAGCTAAATTATAAAGCTTATTGGTTCATCTTTGGTGTTAACTCAAGTGATAATGGGCGATTTCGTGTTCTAATTCAAAATGAAGCTTCCCCCTATAATCATGTGTTTTAGTGCACAACAGTTTGACATGTGAAAGCCAGCTGTTCAAATACTAAAGAACAGCTGGTGTTGAAATGCTAAAGTGAGAATATTCTTTTGCTCACTGATCCAAGATGATTCCGAAAACCTTTTGGATCTAAAGATCTAAAATCATTTTAACCCCATGCAGGCTCGGCTGTTGAATGAGGGTTTAAGTTAAAGGACACTGTAAACTTTGCTTAAAGCTCACCGTGGGGAGTGAAACATACCGATGTAATCAGTGAGCTTTGAACATCTACTTTTCCTTTTGAAAGGTCTGAAAGAGTCAAAACACGGGCTTACGGCAAACAAAGTGTGTTGTATTCACTGACAAACCAAATTTAGACTAAAATTCCCCACGATTTAAACTTTTCATCAAAGCTAAAAAGTGTTGAAATTGCTCGTTGTGATGACTCTTCATTGCTTTTTAACTCTTGATTATATCCAGTGTTAAGTTACTTAAAAAATTATACTAAGTAATCATAATATTGTATTTAAATTACTCTATTGTCTGAAATGTAATTTATTTATTCAGTAATTTAAATACCCAAATCGGTAACTAATTCCCAAAATCTCTATAAACCTTAATACATAGACAATAGAAACTATTAGTTATTTTAGTTTTTCTAATTTCTTTCAGGATTAAAGATGCTTAAATTTTACCTTTAGACAATAATTTTAGATTTCAAATTCAATATTGATTTTAGAACTGTAACTGAATTATTTTATATTAATGGTGCAAGTACTTTATAAGTAACTGTAATAAAATTGCCTTAAAATAAATGGTAATCCCTAACTTGCGTTTTTTCATTGGATAAGTAATTTAATTACAGTAACCCAACATCATTTTTTAACACTTATAATTTAAAAACACTGTGGATAAATATGCCCCATCTGTAATCTTGAAGAGAGCTATAACTATTTTATCTTTCTGTTTTTGCAAAGAGTCTCCATGTATTTGCAGCTCCCATTAGAATGAGAAATGGCCGAAATCCACAAAGTCATTTCAAAATGAAAATAATTTTTCATGCTGGTTCATCTCATATGTCCTTGTCAATCATAACAGGGGTCATTTGCATATAGAAGTTTTAATTGTTACAGTAGCAAACCAACCTGTTTATAGTCAGACAGAGGATGAGAATGGACATGTAAAACTGAATTACGACTGTGGTGTGCATTAAACCTTAAATTAATTTCGACCTCATGGAATAAAATCTACATTATAAGGACTGAAAAATACATTATAATAAAGATGCATGTACTCGTTGTCCTTTGTTGTGTTTTAAAGGAAAGACAGATGCCATTCTATAAGCATGACTTACACACAGTAAAAGTTTTTCTAAAACGTTTTGAGGGCATGGAAGTCATTCACATATTTAATATTGCAGGGATGCATTCCTGCTTTCCCTGGGATTTGAACATGAACATGTCCTGGGACAAGACACTGGTCTGGATTCTCATTTTAGAGCCCATCTTAAGTGCAAAATGTAATCTGGAGTCAGTCTGTTTTACACAAGCTGTAATAAAAACACAGCAATGGCTTAATGCCCGACGTCTTCATGAGGCAGGATATTGCTGAGATCCGAGTCTCTGGAACACCTCAACGTTCAGTTTATATGGGCCTGTGTGCTTTCGTGTCAGAGGGGTTGATGGCTGAGCAATGGAGTGTCACGGTACAAATCATGACAACAGCTACGCAGTTTAAGAAACATGGTATTTATTGTCATCTATAAAAGTGACTTGATGGGATTTTTAAAGCTTTTATTGACTTCTCCACATACCGAGATGACCTTTTGGAAATGTTTGTCTGCTGGGAGCTGGAATGTTTCTCTGGTTTGCACACCAGGGGGCATCTCTCATAAGACACCTCATCCTTATTCCCTGCCAAGGCTTCAGAATTCACATCAAGATAAATCCCTAAAGAACTTCTGCACAGTCCGCTGGGAAAAGTTTCTCCTGCTCCTTTTGAAGTTTTGAATTTGAGTATGATTTATATTCGAACGGATGGTATTGCTGTTTCCATAGACATCCGTGTGTATTTTACAAACTCTAAATGTATTGTTTTACTAGTACTTATGTGTGTTTAAATGTCTAAAACCTAAAATAATCATTATGTGGTTAAAAACACTGTGATTATATGACAAGTGCAGAGCACGTCTCAGCCAGCCAAAGCACGAAAGCATTTCGATTAAGCAGTTATGTGTGATGTCACAAATTATAAATCCCATATGTGGCACAGAAATAACAATCCCACATATGGGACCATACCACTCAAAGGGTTAAAAAACGGCCATGTATTTATGTATATATATCTATGCTGAAAACACCTAGGACATCTAAGCAACTGAATAGTAATCTATTGGCAAACACCCACACCGCCTAGCATCACAGCTGCAACTTTATACATGTAGAAATCGACAACTTCCTGTCACATTAATAATACTTAGAAAGATTTAGCTTCAGTTAAATCATTTGGTATTTTAACACGTGCGTCAACCTGCTTCAGTGCAAAACAACTTTCCTGACAAACAATGTGCCAAAACTGACAGGTAAACACGGAGACATCGGAGAACACAGTTGTGCTATGGTGAATCCATGCTGTGGTCCCTATTATCAAGTCATGTGAACCAGTGGACAGATTACCCTGTCCTACAGGACTACACTTATTCACGAGTTGCATTGGCAATGGTACCTGACTTCAGTCTTACTGCATCTGTTTCTTAATTGTATCAGAAACTAACTGAAGAGAGAAAGCAAGCGTCTCTCAGGGAGCTTTTAAGCTGCATAGGGTCATCTTTCTCGTAATTACTCCTGCAACAAGATGCCATTCATCCATAAATCAAGTGGTCTGTACGATGAAAAGGTGCACTGAAATCAAATGTGGAGATACTTCCTCTGAAAACATGGGGTTTTAAAGATACAGTCATACTTTATTATTGCAATGTATAGACTGTAAAATCATAAGAAAATTAAAAAGAAATAATAATTATGTACGCCGCTTTGGTGCCGATTGGTGCTCAAGAAATGTTTCTTATTAATAACAAATGATGAATACAGTTGTCATGATCTGCTTAATATTTTTGATGCATAAAAAAGTTCACCAAAAGAGCAGCATTTATTTGAAATATAATTTGTTTTGGATAACATAATAAAACATCTTTAAAATGAGCAGAAAGCGAAAAATAATGTAATTGTATATTGAATACAAATAATTATAAACATATAATATTAATGTAATTGGCACTATTAATATTGATTTAAAATATTAGTATTCATGTAAAAAATATCTAACTGATCTCAAACTTTTGAATGTGTATATGTATTTAGAAAAAAATGCTTGCAAAGAAAATAGTAATTTTCAAAATATAAAAATCTTGAAAATATGTGGGTAGCACTTATTTTACAGTCCTGTTCCCAATGTACATACTATGTACTTATTATAGTAATTACAATAACTATGTAATAACTATATACTAACCCTGAACCTACCCCTAAACCTAACCCTACCCCATTTAGTTACCTTGTGTTACCAGAACTTTCTTAGATAAATACACTGTAAGTACACTATAAGTACATGTAAGTACACGTACTGTAAAATAAAGTGCAACCAATATTTGTTTATTATTGGGTAGGAAGCTAATATTAGCATTACCTACCTACCCTCTGCAATGTCTTTTTAATAATGTAAATTAAATAGCACTTTACATCTCCGGTGGTAAATGTTTTGAAGTTTCAAAACTTTTGCTTTTCCTTTCTGTGGTTGCAGTTTAGGAAACTCATGTGTTACGAGCAAATAATTTGCATTAAAGGCACATTTTGACGAAAGACATTGTGTAAACGTAGAGCCACAGAGCCAAACAATAAAGAATAAATGTTTGTAAGTGGTCAGACAAGCTTTGTCCATTAATTGATCAGTCATTTCATAAATAAACGCTCTGTCTTGCTTCCCATCCTGGGCTTCATTATTATGGAGTGCACAGCAAAAACACATTTGTTTGAAAGGAGGAAAAAGCTCGCTGTTCTACCACTGAGTGCTGCTGATAATGATTAGCTGGTGCTGAAACCAGTTCTGAACAATACAAGTTCAGAGGAGTCACTTTAAGTGATGTGGGAAGGAGAGTGTTTTCGCGACCGTACAGAGGAAACATTCCAAGACAATGAAGTCTGGATTGGCAAAAGACAACAGAGGCGTGCAAAGCTCAGCGAGACTGGTGCGATGGGCCGGGGCGCACATTCCATGGCATCTCGCGTGTCCTCGCTGTGTGACCGCTGGATCGCAGTGCTGTTTTGCGGTTGGGATTTCATTACTGTGACCAGCCAGACAGGTCATCGTCGTGATGATTGGTCTCATCATTGCTGATGGGAAATGATCAACCTGATTGTTTGAGAAAGAAAGATTTCCCATGGTTATGAGTAATAACAAGTCACGACCTAAAATTCTTAATAAAAATCATAAAAATGTATCCTTCTGCCTATGAAAAGACAGTCTAGTTGAAGTAGTTTGCCTGCCAATTGTTAGTCCTTGAGAATCAGGAATTTTGGCAAATCAAAGTGAAATAATGATCTGACCTCCTGCAAGCAATGAAGCACCAGAGCATCATGGGCGCTCTTTTCACACTCGCTACACATTTGTGTTTAATTTGATGGCGAGGGCGAAAGAGGAACAGCTTGACGAATGAGGCTACAGTCTCTGTCATCGCTCAACACGAGGCTGGTGTAGTCCTCACAATGGCCTCATTTCCTAATAATTTCCAGTCCCTCATAAAGAGGGAGATTGGGAAAAACACTCAAGAATGGGAAAATAGCACCATAGCAGATTAGCATTTAAAAGACACTCCGATGGCCTGACACTGGTCAAGGCGGTCATTCCAGAATCCGATGCTGAGGTTAGGTTCAACCTAGTATTAATGGAGAAATGGGCAATTAAGAACAACGAGCAAATACTCAAGCTCAGTTGGACATAAAAATGGGCTTTTTGAGAGAAAAACACAATGGTTAATCCTAATTCCGAGATGCTACATTGTTTGAAAGGCAAGATCATTTTTCAAATCTCCATTGTTTCCCATGCATGTTGTTGATTCTTACATATTTTACGAGTTACACAATTAATATGAATTTGTACGAAATTTCCTACTTCTAGCCCTACTCCTAAACCCACCCATCATTGGGGACTATAAATCATGCAAAATTGTACGAGTGAGGTCGAATGAATTTGTACGAATTGGTTGTGAGATAGCATTGGAAATGCACTGGTTTGAGTATATAATGAGAAGAGAATTTTAAAATAATGGCACATTTTAATCATTAGAAACATATGAGATGTACCCATAAACCTGCACTTGATCCCATTGCCATTTTCTCCTGGCACAGTCTTTTGTTTTTAACATACATCTGTGTGTGCTGCGTGACATGTGGTGTGATTTTGTACCATCAAATGTTCTACTTTCCAAATAAGCATTTGTGCACATTTGCCAAAAGTTAAAGGAGTCCCGTACAGAGTTTATTAATGGCCTGTGATGTTGGTTTGATGTGCATTTGTAAGTGTTTTGTGGATTATGGGTTTGACCTGAGGGCTGCTGATCCTGTAAAAGATCTCTTTTCCTTTAAATGAACTGAAGATAAACTCTCATTGAAATTCAATCCTGTGAAAATCCTCAGGGCGTAAACAAGCTGGTCCTGTTGGGGGCAATTTTCACCTCACAAAATAAACCAAACTCCATTACAATAAAGCAAGCAAGTGGAACATCAAAGAGAGCAGGGGAAACTGCCATGAAGTAAGCTGGATAATAAAATTTAAGTAAATCGTGCAGGACATGTGATTGTTAAGAGGTGCAAATGATTACCAAAGAGGAGGCTGTGTTCGGAAGGAGGAAGTGGAGAATGGTGAAAATTAACAGAGCTAGAACTGACAAAAGCAGAGTAATTGCTTGATCTTAAAATGCCACAAAATTTAGAAGGTCCTTTTATAAGAATCTACCATGAATGGACATTTGTTTTCCAGCTTTGCAAATAACAGGTTTGGCAGTAAAGGCATGGGAATCACAAACTCCAAACAAGGTGAATGAAGCAGTGGATATGTAGTGCGTTAAACTTTCACCCACTAATAAAAGTGGCAGTTGTCACGCAATGCAGGATGCAGGGAAGAGCATGCAGGCATATCGCCTCAAACAGCAGCCGCTCGCTCCTGCAGCCTCGGTCTCGCTCCATTGGAAGTTGTCAGGTTTCAAAGACCACTCGGGTTGGTTTTGCAATCATTTTACCCATCATCCATACATGGATATTAACCATGTCCAACAAGAAGATGTGAGAACTTGTTCCTTTTCTCTTTCAGATTTCAGTGTGAGCATTCACTGGGAAAGCACCTTATATTCTGAAGTTTGAATATAAAATGAAGTTGTTGAACAGAAAAACTGTTAAGTGGGCTGTTAATCTGAAAACATTTGAAAGTCAGTGAGTTAAACTTGAGAAATAAATCAGTCCAATTCATGAATCATGACTTGTTCACAAATCATTCTGTGAAGCAGATCATCCGGTTTACTGAAAATAATCATCTCAACCGATTCTCAAATTTAACTGACCTAAGTGTTGCATAGCCAATAAAATCCTAAAATGATGCCTGAATAGCTATTTAACTGGTTAATATTAACCAATAATAACGTATTTGGTAAAGAACAGTTTCAGCTATTACATTTAGATGAAAAAAGTACAATACTGTACTATAAGTTTACTATACAGTTTACTATACAGTAAAAACAAGTAAAATATTTGAACTTTTCAGAAAAAAAAATATGACTGTTTCCACAAAAATATTAACAAATATCTACAAATGTTTCTTGAGCAGAGTAATAAGGGAGTAAATTTCAGCTTTGCATCACAGAAATACATTTCATTTTAAAATACATTCTAATTAAAAATAGTTATTTTAGATGACAATAATATTAAACATTATTATTCATTTTTAATCAAATAAATGCAGCCTTGCAGAGCAGACTCCAGACTTTTAAACAGCCAATAAGTAAGAGTATTAAGAAAGTAAATTGGAAACGTATTGTACAAAAAGTAAAGTAAAAGTCTTGATTCTCCAGTTTCCTACTGGAAAATATGAGAGAAAATAGGCCAAATGCAAGAGCAACCAGTTCTGGATCTGTACTACGATTTGGAAGTGTTCACCATAAGCAAGCCCTTCAAAATGACAGGATGTGGATTTGTCTCGGTGACAAGAGCACAAACCCCATGACATTTCTTTTTTAAACGATTGGAACAAGGACAGACAGAGCACGCCTAAAGAATACTACCTTTGTATGATTCTCTGAAAGGTATAAGCGCTTCAGCTACAGACCGACTCCAGCCCCAGAATTAAATCTCCTCCCGGATCAAGTTTCCTGGATTAAGAGTTGTATTTCTATTTCTGTAGGAAATTTGAAGATGATAATGATACATGGTCCCAGCTGGGGGCTGTTGGGTAAAACATTCACACTAATGACACTTAAGCCTCCATTGCAGAACATTGTCTGGTTTCAGTCTAGCTTTAGAGATGCGAAAAAATGTTGGATAGAGAAGGAAAATATAAAACGATTAATTCTTTGTGCCCATGTCCACACGCAACAGAAGCATTATAAATATTTGGGGTGGCGGGCATCATATCGTGAGGTCTCCAAACCAACCACGTGCATGAAACCGTGTGCAAATCTTGTTTGTTCACATTCTTTGGTGAACAAATCATTCAAGTCATTGATTCGAAGACTAGTTTTACGAAACATCTTCTAACGCAAAGCCAGAGATCTATGGAAAGCCAAATACCGAATGACATCTGCTCGTGTGACCCTTCGCCTCGCTCTGCCTCGTCCCGTCTCCTCTGCCTTGACAGTCTCATGATCATAAAATAATGATTTAATATTCTTCTTCACAGTTGTGACGGGTGTGGAGCCGAATATGATTGTTGTTGAATAGGCAATACTGTCGTGAAAGGGCTGTCGTGCTTGAGGCTGGTTATTAGCATGAACTTCTCAATCTGTTCATCATGTACAGAAAAGCAGGGCAAAGCTTCAACAAACCCAATGAACCCTCAAAAGGAACACCAGGACAAAGTGATACATTGAAGAAAATACGGTTTGATTTACATGGTTAATGGATGGATTTGAATGAAATGAACATTTAAAGTCTGGGGCCAGGGAGATTTTCCAATGTGTTTTTTCCCCACTCAACAAAGCTATATTTATTTACTTTTATCAGAAATACAACAGTAATATTGTTAAATATTATTACAATTTAAAATAACAGTGTTCTATATGAATTTATTTTAAGATGTAATTTATTCCTGTGATGCAAAGCTGAATTTTCAGCATCATTCCTCCAATCTTCAGTGTCACATGATCCTCCAGAAATCATTCTAATATGCAATTTGATGTTTAAATGAGTGAATGAATGAATGAATGAATGAATGAACGATTGACATTTTATCAATGTTGTGGACATTTGCTTCATATTTTATGGAAAGTGTGTTAAAACCTTTTTCAGGATTTTCTGAGGAAAAACAAGGTTCAAAAGAACAACATTTATTTGAAACAGAATATAAAAAGCTGCTATTTTTTTATTTATTTAATGAGTCCTTGCTGACTCCAAATTATTAAATAGTTAAAAAAAAAAAATCTTACTGAGTATTTTTGTCTGATTGTCCAGCAAAAATATCAAGAAACCCATCGAACAATATTAATTACTTGAGAAGCAACACTGGATAAGATATTAAGACCCGTTTGTATCTTTATACAAGTGTTTGTATAAAAATAACTAAGTTTGTCCATTAATAACTAAGCCTTTGACTTATTCATATATTGCTTTTGTTGAGATCGAGATGGAACTCAAGTAACATTAAACTACAACCTCACTTGGTTCAGAAGGGAAGTGTTTGTCTTGGACGTCAGTCTCTTTACATCACACTAAACTGTACACGATCACACGACGGCCTGAAAGTGGACACACAGAGCCCTACGGGGCTGTTTGCAGACAAGCCACACGCTTTCAGCGGTCTCAGGAGAGCCTGGGTGGGCAGATACGTGATCTAGACACAGCGAGAGAGAGTTTTAAACCGCTGTTATTGCATTCTTCTGTCTAATAAAGCTCCTCTCCCACACTCACTTGCTCAGATAAGCAGCTTTAAGGGTCTGTTTGTTTAACATCTAGATTTAAAACTGGATGTCTTAAGCACATCTCAGTTAAAAGGATTGCAGACTTTATCTGACAGGGCCAATTTAATTATCTGTAACTGTAACGTTGTGTTTACGCTGAGAGTGAGTGATGGGATGCAACAAAACTAGATCGCTCTTATTATGTCACACTGCAGTGTAAACAGTGTCAAGGGTTCATACTGACAACAATCTGTAGCAAAAAGTCATTCACTTGTGACACGAGCAGCAGTAATGCTCACATCACCATCACTTCAGCCAAAATATAAGTCAGCATCACATTTATCATTTACAGAGAAGGCAAGAAAGCATTGTAATGAAAAATCCATTAGAAATGGTGGACAAAGTGACAAAAATTACAGTTTAAAATGTATGCTGATTTATAAAATGTTTTTAAAAGAAGTTTCTTATGCTCGTCAAAGTTGCCAATTAAAAGTTGCACTTGCATTTTACAGTGAAAACAGTAATATTCTGAAATATGACAATTGAAAATAACTATAATGATTTTAATGTGATTTTAAAATAAGTATAGTTTTCTATTTTAAAATATTTCAATGTCATTTTTTTGGGTGATGGAAAGCGGTCTTCGGTGTCACATGATCATAGAGAAATAATTCTAATATGCTGATTTACTGCTGAAGAAACATTTCTTATTATTGTACATTTTTTAAACAGTTATGCTGCTTCAATTTTTTTTAAAGTTCAAAAGAACAGTATTTATTTGAAATAGTAATATTCTGTAACATTATAAATGATAATAGATAACAGTGATCATTTCTTAAATTTTCTTTTTTTTTTTTTTTATAAAAAAATTATCACTGACCCCACACTTTTGACCAGTAGTTTGTATAAATAAATAATATTTTTTATTTGTCTCTTGCTCCATCACTAGAAAAATAAATTATACATAACTTCATAGTTTAAAAATGTTTTTTTTTTTTTATATAGCATAAAATAGATTATTGCAGTAAGTTTTACAAGAAGATGCAATTTCAGTCTTTCAAGTTTATTTCAACGTATTACTTGTCATTTCTTTTTTAATTATAATAATATAATAATTTTTTTATATTTAGTAGTAATTTAGTGAAAGAGTGAAAGTAAAATAAAATTTTATTTTATTGTATTTAAGAATACAACTATGCTCATAATCTTTAGGTCTTTGGAACCTAGTTAATATATCTATTTATGTGACCTTGGAGCATATAACCAGTCTTACATCGCTGGGGTATATTTGTAGCAATAGCCAAAAATACATTGTATGGGACAAAATTATCAATTTTTCTTTCATGCGAGTAATCCTTTTCACATTCTTGCCTAATATGATCAGTGTTTAGATTGACCTTATCTAGTAGTAAAAGCATAAAAGAAAGAAACAGTACCTCGTTCTATTTGGACTGTGACTGCATAGAATGCAAGTAAAGATCATGTTCCATGAAGAGATTTAGTAAATTTCCTACCATAAATAAATTCAAACTTGAGTTTTGATTAGTAATATGCATTGCTAAGTACTTCATTTGGACAAATGTAATGGCAATTTTCTCTATATTTAGATCTTTTTGGACCCTCAGATCTCTGAAAAATTAGTTTTGTGGTCCTGGGTCACATATATCAAACATATGATGCTCAAAACATGGTTTAACCATATAAAAGCAATGTTGTTTGTACAGTAAATGGTGAAATAAAAAAGCACAGAGTTTATTTGTGGCCTGGTGAGGAGACTCAGTCTGTGCTGTGAAGCACAAGCAACTGAAAGCAAAACAGACATTATCAACTGCAGCCTTTTACACGGCTTCCTGGCAGGCCTCTCCTGGGGAAAAGTGTGTGCCGTTCACTCACAGAAAGGATCTCTACGGCCTGACATAGAGAACACTGTAATTGGTATTTGTGGTGAGAGGCTAGCGGCCAAGGCCTCCCATCTCAAGTACAAGATAAGGATTTCTGCATGCAATTACAGCTAATGCTGCATTTAGCGAGGCATGGAGGATGGGGTTTAGCGGGTACATACCTAGAGAGTGCTGGAAAATACAGACCACAAAGTCACACAAACACATACACATGTATTCACATGTGTGTGCAATAGTTTTACAGCTATATCAACAATAAGTCATTTTATGAACATTAATGGTGTCACTTTTAAACTAACTGTGCTGATTGTTTATTTGGCATTTGGGACTTTTTCCTAATGGAGGTTTGGGGTGAGCTGCCAAACACTGGATGAAGAGAGAGAGAGAGAGAGAGAGAGTCTGAAAACAAGTAACATGCAATTAAAACATTCTCATTATAACCAATGATACTGCATGGACTGCCAATATGCAGCATGGTTATCTTGATGAACTGATGCAGAAAATTAATAAACAAAACCAATTTTAAAGCTGCAACTATACAATTTGCAATGCTTTTGCTGAAATTAAAATTGCCCCCTTTATTATTTACTTATTTTAAATAAATATTTGTGCAAATGACTCTATGCACATTATTCTAAAGACAAATGTCACTTTGAAATTTGACAAATTGTCTTTTTTTCTTTCTTTCTGGTTTTTCAGTACAAATATCTAAACATTGTTAAATCAAGAAACATTTACTACTTAAAATATGTCTTAAGTCTTGTTAGCTGATACATTTATCAAATTAGTTTGAAAAGAGAACAAATAAGCAGCTAAATGGGTAAGAAAAGTCTTAGTAAGATACTTGTTCTTCTCCAATCAATGCTGGATCGATACAGTATGGTCCTGCATTTTGTTTCAAATGGAAATATGCCATATTATGGGGTCAAATTCACTGCAAAAGTCCTTCACAAAATGTCAACATCAGTGCTTAAACAGGTTACAGTTTTCACATTACATGTTGTAAGTGTTTCAATGCTGAGCATACTTTTGCTGGCCATTGTATGCTAATAAACCCATTTATCAGCACAATCTTTTGCAACACTGGCTTTTACGTGACATACAATAATAAAGTGAACTACTCACCCATATCAGGCATGATGCAAATTCTACACACTTTCTTCAAAGGTGATTTTATGATGTCTAAAATGCCTTTGTTGCTCATTACTGTCTCTCAGCATGTGGTGTGACTGAAAAGATCATGCAGCATCGCGTTTCACCAATGGGGGGCAACAGGACATGAAAAAACCTGAATGTCAAAGAAATACAATCCTGTATCAAGTACCCTTTATATTATGAATAAGTGCAAAATACATGAGCGTAAAGTTCATTACAGAGTAACTTGACTCCTGAAATCAAGTCAGTCTAATGGAGCACTTCAATCTTCATTTTCATAAACACTATAATGAATTATGCAGTGATGAAATCAAACTAACAACAAATAAATACCCGCAAAAAATATTTTGGTGTCTGAATTTGGAAGCGAACTAAGCATAGACGAAAATACTGAGACTGCCATCCAAGTTCATTTTAGAGTTAACACTTGTTTTGTTTGTCTATTTTTGATTCTCCCAAAGTATTCTAGGAGAAACATCTGAGTCAAAGTTGACATTTAAAATTAAACATGACTGAGCTGATAAAGAAGTGGAAAAGGAAAAGAAAGCACTTTAAAGGCATGCTCATTAAAAGATCAGTGATGGCACATAAAGCTTTGTTTACAACAATGAGCCCAGGAGTAAATAAATGCAGGGAGAAGCAGGAGGTTAATGTGTCTGTGGTTTGGCTCGAGCGGTCGCCCGGAGCAGGAGTCAGAACATCATTAAACCTAATGGATAGGATGTGGTTTCCCTCTGGACCTGTAGAGTTGCCACAGGAAGAAAGGTGAACTGAACCTCCCTATAATGCTCCACGATTGGACCATGGAGGCCTCTAGTCACTCTTAACTGATTGGTCAGCTGAAAAGACCAATGAAGTTGAGTAGATCTTACTAGCCCATAATCTTTGACCAATGGGTGTGTTCACATACTTTGTGTTTTTTTTTTTCATAAAAAGGCACTGATGAAAGATCTTATGATGAAGCTGAAATCACTTTTAGAAAGAGTTTGTTAAGGTCGCCGTAGAATCTGTCCCACACATTTAATGAGATCCCAGAGGAAAGTTTTATTGCATAAAGTTTGTGCTTCACGGCTCAGTCATGTTTAATTTAAATATCGTTGTTGTTGTTACTTGAAAAATATCTTGGGAAAAGACTTAAGTGAGTTAAATGTTAACGTACAGTATGAAAACAAATAACCCGGATCATTGGAAAAACATGCCTTTGGTGGGATTTCTGCAAAATGATATTAAATTGCTTCTTTTAAAGTTTACAACACTTTCGAAGTGAAATGTCCAGTGAGTGGTGTTAAAAGTATTATCTAAAACTGTATTGTAAACTGTACTGTACAGTATATATCGCAACAGTCTGGACATAAAATGTTTGTTTCTTCAATAACACCTTGGGAGAAATAAAAAGTCATACTGTAGATCATTTAAATGTTGATGTAAAGCATGAAAATAGATAAACCAGATTCATAGGAACAAATTTCTGCAATAAAAAGAGATTTCTGCAATATGATATTAGTATTGCTTCTTGCACATTTTACGTCACTTTTAAATATGTGAAATACGTGAGTGGCACTAAAAGTACATTCTTTACCATAAACAGAAAAATATGTTCATCTAACAAGGTTTATTTATTTTCATTCATTTTTTTGCTTTTAATGAACAGGGGGTCATTATTATCATGAATAATTCTGCAGTTATAAGTGTAGAAAACAAGATTTTACACAGCCGTCATCTGTGAATATTGCAAACGAAGTGATCAGCTGAACAATTAACATATGACTACAAATGACTACAAAGACATGTAAATGTATGAATATATACACATGCACACACATCCATATAACATGCATCCAAACACCTATATAAACATACCTATAGACAAGTATACAGTACACATACTGTACATACAAACCTCTTATACATAATGGAGGAATGGACATTATACATGTCCATTCCTAACCTTGCATGCTCGTAAATTCTTAAATGCATATATACAATCCGCATATACCTATATTCAAACTTTGCAAATTTCAAATACAGGCACAGACTCAGACTCGATTGGATTTAAAATTGGATGTAAAATTGCATTTCTTGGCTAAGATCATGCATAAAGAAATAACTTGTGACACATACTGTATTTACTTCCTATATACAGGGTATCTCCCAAATTGCCCAATTTTGTCTCAGGTGGCAAATCAATTTTAAATGCTTCTGAGATAAATCTGAAGATACTTTGCCAGAATTGTCTAATTTTATTACAAGACCAGAATACATGAGACAACATAACTTCCAAGATTTTACATTTGTTACATATAGAGGAAACATTTGGTAAAATCGTATGTATTTGAATTGGATAACAGTATAACTGGTGTTAATAGAGCATTCATGAATTTTATTAAGACAACCTTCCCATGACTCACCAAACAAATATACACACAGTTCCTTTTCTCATTCTTGCCTAATATTGTCATTGTTTTCATTGACCTAATCTAGTAGTAAAGCATAAAAGAAAGAAGCAGTGCCTTGTTCTGTTGGACTGCCACAGCATAGAATTTCATGATTTTAATGTATAGCTGTTTTAAAAACCAGTGAAATGTTTCCTAGTAAAATCTCTAATTTGTAAACACCAGAAAAAAAGTCTGTAGATAAAACATCATATTTTAATTTAAGTTGACTAAATGAGCCAAATTTATTATCAGTTCACATTCCCAACCCAATTCGTTGCAAAGCCTAATAAGTAAATGATTCAAAAAGTTTCAAAAGAGGTGGAATAGATAACTCTGGCTTTGCTATATAATAAACAAAAGTACATAATCTGGATATAAAGATATTTATTGGGTCTACCGTTAATTAAAGTGTGGCAATTTCAACATTTTGCCTGACGCTTTCTGCCAAGGGTTCCATCGCTAGTACAAATAGAGAGGATAGCCTCAGCACAATTTGAGACATTGTTGAGATTTGAAACTATAGACGAGACATGTGAGACTACTGAGGTCTTTTTCTCAGTTATTCAGAAGATTTAATTTCCTATGAGACAAACTTTTAAACTTGCTGTTAACCAAACCATTACTTCCATTTTTTTTCCATAACATGCAAGTCAGTGGCTACCAGCATCTGTTTTTGTTATCAACATTCTTGTCTTTTATCAACTCATTCAGGTTTGGAACAACTTGAGGGTGAGTAAACGATGACAGAATTTTCATTTTTGGATGAACTATCTTTTTAAATTCAATATGACAGTCTGTTAACAAGTGATTTTTGGTTGAATGTGACCCTAATTCGACATGAGGATATCATTTTTGGGGGGGGATTTTGAGTTGTAGAGCTCTCTGAAAAAGTTTTTCTGAGAATTTATAGCAGCAGGAAAGATGTACATATTTTCATGAAATGCACAAACCGCGAACATCGCACATGTCGACAAGAGCAGATTTACTCGTGCTTGCTTAAGCTCGCTGCGCTGAGACCGCACTCATGGCTTCAGGACGAGGAAGGGCTGATTGGACGTTTGACAAATTGTACCCTGTGCACCAGCCCTCCCAGACACCCATATGACTTACATTGTCTGTGTCTTTTCAGCGCTGGAGAGGCAAGGAGTGTGTTGGGGCAAGGCGTACAGCGCACACACACTGTGGGAGGCAGAAAGAGGACCATAACGGGGTTGACGGCTGCTGGATTATTTTCATTTCCACTGAGTTTTGCAGTGCGTCTTATTGTGTCTGCCCCACTTTTGTGTGCGTGTGTGTGTGAGTGCTATCAGCTGCCTTTTCTGGACCATGGCCTATTCTCACAGTGATTCATGACAGAGGTAACTGTGGCCAGCCCCCACAATGCTTTGCTCCCCAGCTCCCAGGCAACAGGCAGTTCCCCTCTCTCTTTCTCTCTTAGTTGGGAAATACCTAATGAGATTTTACGGCCAGAAATCTGGCAAAATTTACAGTTATTGTGATAACCCACGAGTCCAGCAACAATTTAGGCAGGCAGATATATAGCTGTTTTAATAAGGACTGATTTAGTGTTATTGCTGCTAAAGGATTCCTTTCACAGTAATAGTTACAAACCGCCCCCTGTGCAATTAAACCGGCCGACTTGATGGAGCTGCTTTGTCCCAACACCTCTCTCTCGCTCTCTCTCTCTTTCCTGGTCTTGTCTTTAGCACTCATCTCTGTCCTCCACAGCTACAGTGCCTCTGGACAGCAGACCAAGTCTTCATTCACACTACAAACCAATTCTGACTTATGCTCTACTGTAGAACTTTAAAATGTGGCCCATATTAGTAATTGGTCTAAGTTAATTTTTTTTTTAATTGAATACATTAAACACAGTGTGTGTACTGGTATATATGGTTGTATGTGTATATGTGTATAATGACATGGGTACTACAATGTAAACATGGTTTATATATATATATATATATATATATATATATATATATATATATATATATATATATATATATATATATATATATATATATATAAATGTAAATGTATTTATGTACATTTAAAATAAAAACAAAACTGTAAAATCAAATATATATGCATATATATTCAAGGCCACATGCTTTCAACCAGTGATTGATGCCTAAAACCTTCTCGTATTCTAAAACGCTGATGAAATCTTTCATTGAGGTCCTCCCTCACCCATTTGCCCTCTACATAAAATGTGCACAGACTGCACGGAAATAAAGCCATTCCCAGAGGTGTAAAAGCAAGCAGGTTAGCGTAGTGTGGAGGGTCGGAGATGTTTGTTATTGTAACTTTAAAACGTTAAGGTTCTCTCTTCTCAGCCGCCTGTGCCAAGCACAAACAGCCACTGAGCCCCAGCAGAGACCACTTGGCAGCGTGCTGAGTGGTAACTCAATATTATTAGCTGCTAATAGAGAAGGGGAGGGGGGTCGGTGAATGAGTCCTGACGTGATGTTTATGGAACGGCGAGAGAGGGCAGGTAGCTGTGGCTGTCAGGTGAAGCCTTCAAGGCAGGTTTGACTCATCAGAACTAGGATCTGTATGAAGTAGAGGGCTGGGAGGGGATGGACATGCCCATTGAGACAGTTGTAACGTCTTCCTGACATGTAGACAAATCCTATTCACACTGTTAAAAATAAAGGTTCCAAAAAGAGGTTTTCCTAGCCATGCCATAAAGGAACCATTCTTGGTTCCCCATAGAATCTTCCAGTGAATAGTTCCTAAAATAACCTTTTTTATTACAAAAAAATTTAAGTATGAAAAAGAAAAAAATCTAGAACCTTTTGTGAAATAGTCACTTTCCATGGAAGTTAAAGGTTCTTAATGGAACCATAAATGGCAATTAAAAAAACTATCCTGCTTTCCAAAACTGTGCTACATGATGTTCTTTCTTCTGCGGAACACAAAAAAAGATTTTTTGAAGATTTTTTTTCACATCATTATTGTGTGCTTTAATAGTATAACTGCATGCATGACGTCATTCCGTGATTAAATAAACAAATTGGTTATTTGAATCAGTTAATTCAAACAAACTGAAAGAACCAATTCGATTCTTAGAAAATAATCGACTTCGCAGTTCACCTTTAGATTGTAGATGACGAATAATAATGTTGCAAATAATGTGCAGTTTCTTGCACAGACCTCATTACATCATCAGCAGCTACAAGTATGTTGCATGTTGCTTTTTTGACTCTCATAATGAAGGTAGCCATTGAGTTAATTTAATGAATCACCCGTCTGTCTGTCTGTAAAATACTCTTTTTTTTAAAAAAATGTCAAAAGTGTGGCCGGTCGCTTTAACTTTCTCAAACACATTCTTCCCATCTAAATTACCAGAAAATAAGATGTAAGTGTGACTTGATGTCATCAAAATCTGGCGAAAAATCATTTTTGAATGAATATAAAGTAAATTAAGTGGAAAACAGTTACTTCTGTCAGATCTGCAGTTCTTTTTTAAACGCTTTGATAAATGATTCCCCCACGTGATTCACCAGACTTGACGTTGAAAAACCTCCCATAAAAACTCACCCGGTTTGAGCTTTTTCACTGTGACCCCAAAGAGCCGGGTGCCATCACTCTCCAGGTGGATCCCCTCTGCACCACATCTGGCTGTGCGTGTAATTGGTTCAGGTTTATTGCGATTCGACTTTATTAAGACAAGCGTGGAATGCACAGCCCTGATGTCAGTAACCAGAGAATGAGAGGGAGGGAGAGCAAGAGAATAATCAAGAAGTGGATGAGAGGACAGAATGCCCTGTAGATGAACTTCATAAAGGTCTTTTCAGTTCTTCAGCCCATCTAATCAAAAATAAAAGGATGCAAAACACTGACGCTGGTGAGCAATAGAGCCAGATCCACAGGGCTAAGGAGGACCGTGTCTGAAGACAGTAGCCTGTTTTGACTAAGTGAGTGAAGTTATGAGGTGACAGATGCCTCCCTACACACTCAGAAACACACTTCACTCAATCAACGCCTCCACACAATGATCAATAAAACAAACTCCAGAGCACACAATGCCTCAGTTTTAGAAACTATGGATGGCTGTGAGAGCGTAATGACTTCTCCGAGTGATGGAGGAGCTGTTAAACTGTGATGTGCAGAACCGTCTTGGGCTCTGGGTGGGTTGTTGGGTCTGGAGGAGGAAAAAATATCTGATGATTCCAAGATGTAACATTAGCTCAAATAGGACGTACGGTAGTAAATATGACCTCCCTGTTACCATAAGAAAACAGAGAAAAGTTGTTAAAATAAATTTAAAAAGTACATGATTTTCAGTACCACTGAAAAACAAACAAAACAACAACAACAAAAATAATAATAATAACTCGCAGTTTGTTTGTTTGAGGGGCCAAATGGGACTGAAATGGTAGAAGAGGGAAATCTTTTAAAGTTTTTTTAAACATTTGTATTTTTGCAGGTCAGTCTGGGACAAAAACTAATACATTTATATTCATCTGTCATGGATCCTAATATCAACAACCTAAAAAATAAATAATACACATATAATTCACTTCTGAAGTAAAAGAATATTCAGCAGCAGATAATAAGGAAAAAACTCATTTGTTTTTATTAGCTTATGGTTTCTATATCTGTTTTAATTTATTATTATATTAATAAACTATGAAATCAAATTAGTTATTTAATTATTTTATTTTAATTGTGCACAATAAGACCATTAAAAGAAGAATATAGTAAGGTAAATTTGGTCATTTAAGGTCGTACATTTTTGTAATTTCTTTATTTGAAAGGGGACAGTGTACATTAATAAACATTAAAACGATGTAAATGTACCCGAGTTAGCTCAAAAGTGCTAATTTTCATCGGTAGTCCCCCAGCCAGATTTAAACAAGGCAACCTTTAAAAATAATCACAAGTACGAAATCACACACAATAATAAAAATAAAATTGCATACAACACATTATGGTTAATAAGTACAATTCATATAAAATTATATAATATTTAAATACACACATAAAAGCATTAGTGCCCACAAATTTGGCTCTCTACAAGCCATTTTTTTGCATTCTTTTTGAATGAAAAGAATGACGTTGCCCTAATGTTGCCCTAAAACAAAAATAAATAAAACAAAGGATTTCTCAAAAATATTAAGCATTGGTAACCCTCTGTGCTCATTTATAATGTCCTGAACCTCTTTTCTGGCTGTCTGCACGAGGCACTAACAATCCACCTGTTGGAGAGTAAGACGATACTCTCCAGAAGCTGTGACGGTCAGTTTTAGAGAACTCATTTTGGCTTGCTCACGGCCAGATGGTCTGAGGGCCGGTGAGTGAGTTATACTATTTCTCATTACAGCTCAGAGCTCATAGATGAATGAAGCTTGGACGAGGCTCAAAAATATTCATTCATTTAAATGATACCCTCAATCCTTCACTGGACCATCTCATCGTCCTCCATCCAGATTTGAGACAACATTGACCATAAACAAATTAAATGAAGTGGAGAAGATTATGTTACAGCTAATATTATGGAAGTATATCAAGGTCAATCACATTTAAAGAGTGACGCTCAGCTAAACAAAACTAAATCACATATAAAACATCAGATTTATGTTGGCAGTGATCACCGAAAATTACATCCTGCTCATGTCTTCTCTCAAAATAAGGCTTAAATCTGAAACCAGCGGCTAGTGACTCTTTATACCCCACAAAACACAGTTTGCATTAAATAAAAAAGCATGCAATAATGTTCTCTCCAGGTGTTTAAGCTAAACTTCCCAGTTCTATACATTGTGTGACATGAAAAATGACGAATCAATAGCAGCCATGAATAAGTACCTCTATTTATTGAAGGAGGAGGCACAATAGCGGTGTTGTTGAAAAGCAGCTCAAAACTTGACCACACGGGCCCCAAATGAATGAGAACCTATTCACAATGTGTTTGTCCTGGCCAGAGACTCCATTTTACTCATCCATCAAGCCAGCTTTAGTCTGTCACACAGCTCTATCCTCTTCAAAACTAAACATATGGAGACTCTCACAAAAAACAACACAAAAGGAGTTTGTGTTGTTGTGAGTTGGGGTTGTGAGTTGTTTAAAATGCAAATGTGAAATGCAAAAGAAAATGTGCTTGCATTTGAAACAAATGAATGCTGTAATACATACTGTACGACCTTGACCAAAAAGAAGGGTCTTAGTCAGGATAAAGTCTAGTCCACATTATAAGCTAAGAAAAGTCATGGCTGAGAACAATCCATGTACACCATTTCCTAAGCAAGTGCATGCAATGATATACATTTCCAGCAATTCATCTAAAATCCTGAAATATAACTGCAATACACTGTTATACAGCAGTGAATGATATTACTTTATATTTCATGCAGATCAAACATTGCCGCCGGTTGTAACAAACTATGTACATATTTACAGACAAACTACAATCATGTTCATATACCAAGATATTCAACAGTGATTGTTTTATTGGAAATGCTGTTTGTACTCATTCATTTCACAAGTCTGTTGCGCTTCAGTCAGTTGAATGTGCTGCTAACTCTGCCGGTCTGGAAAAACCTTGCACTCGTGGGGCGAAACAGGTGACATTTTTCTACTGAATGAAAGCTAAAAGGTTTATCCAAAATGCCACTAGTTGCTATCAGTGGCGGTTCTACATTGAAATACACCCTGGGCGAGACCCCTTTCGACCCCTTTAGACCCCTTTTTTTCTCCTACTTCCACTTTTACTTCGGTACATATTTTCGCTGAGTTTAATACTTTTACTCCGATATTTTTTTTTATGTGCTGCATCGTTACTCGTTACAATTATGATGTTACGAATCATTCCATTACAAACCACTGCCAGAACTGTAGATGGCAGGTTTGATGAAGCTGGCACATCATTGAGCGAATCAAGCGATTAAGAAGACTGCGCATGCTGACTGAACTGCTGTCTGTGAAGAGAGAAATGAACACCGAACCGAGCCAGATAATGACTCGTTCACGAGTCAAGGACCGGTTGCATCGGTTTTCGGATGACCAGTAACGTTAGTTCTTTCTGACAGTTCGATTCAGTAAACCAGTTGAAGAAAACAGTTCACTGATTCTTTTGCGCTCGATGCAATGGCGTCATTGGCGTTGACTGCACATGGGCTCATAACATTAAGAATCAGTTCAGAATCAATCACCAAAAGAATCAGTTCGGTTCCAGACGCTCTGTGTGTCGGTTTGCTTCACGCTAAATCACACATGCGCAGTATCATCAGCTCCTCGGTTCACGAATCGGACGCGTCTGACAGAAACGGTTCTTGACTCGTGAACGAGTCATTATCTGGCTCGGCTCGGTGTTCATCTTCAGTTCTCTCTTCACAGCAGTTCAGTCAGTGTACTGTTTGAGTCAATGAATTACTCCGGGATATTGGTTTGTTTTAACTCAGAGGGAGTGTCAGACACATTAAACAAGTTAAGCTTAATTCATCTGTGGATTAATGCGTATTGGAGACGCAAACTGTTTAAAACGATTCAGTTCGATTTGGTGGACTGTTTCAAAAAGATCCGGTTACATCGAATGATTCGTTCGCGAACCAGATATCACAAACTGCTTTGTTTTTAACTGTCTTACAACAGACACGGAAGAGAAGACAATGCTGAATAAAGTCGTAGTTTTTGCTATTTTTTGACCAAAATGTATTTTCGATGCTTAAAAAAATTCTAAATGACCCTCTGATGTCTTACGGGTTTGAAACAACATGAGGGTAAGTTATCAATGACATCATTTTGCAAATTGGGCTAACTAACCCTAGTAACCGTTTTTTGTTTACAAGAAGTTACAGTCAAAGGAATTGTGATTGTCCTTTAGGTTAATCATTTGAAATAGTAAAAACAATATGTTCAAACTTTTGACTATTTTCTTTAATAGCTACATAACACAATACTTCTACTTTTACTTTCAGTACTTGAGTAGTAAATTTTAAAATAGACTACTTGCAATACTTAAGTACAAAAAATGTTGAATACTTTAGTACTTCTACTTAAGTGTGGAGCTTAAAGAGCACTTCTACTTCTACTCAAGTCACTTTTTTGATAGAGCACTTGTACTTTTACTCAAGTATGGTTCTCTAGTACTTTATACATCTCTGCTTGAAACTGTGAAGAGACCAGATACACAATGCTTTCTTTCAGCTTTTTCCCCCCATGCTTAATGCTGATGATTTTGATTGTTCGTGCTTTACCCCATTGCATAACTTACACTTGAGAGTATCTGTCACAGTCAAGCAAGACCACCAAGAGGCACCTCTGTGAAAATCCCTCTCCCCCTTCCACTTCGAGAACTGCAAGAGCTTTCCTAAGCTCAAGGAAAACCCAAACAAGCAGAATCAGGAACGGGTGATGAAATCATGGGAGCTGCTTTTCAATGCAAGTCCCAACACTGAGTAAACTAAACGTGAAAGAGTTGTCTTCTTGCAAATATTGCCCTGTACAGTCCATAAACCAAATCTTTATTGGAGACCCCATTTCCCATTGATTTTACCTTTGCAAGAGGCAGCTGAATAAAACATGCCATTCATGATGCACAAAAAGTAACATTATAAGTCAGCTGTGAATCTGACTAAAGATGAAAGATACCTAAATTGAAAACCTTGCACTAACGACATCAGCAACTCTTTACAAGATGTCCCTCAGAGAAAAATTGGTGCAAAGCATGCAAAAGCTCATTATAAAACACCTAGGAGTTAGGAATGACAGAAGAGAACCGGTAAACCTCACCATGCAGCTGCATAAATCTGGAAGCTGTTTTTTCCTGCCCTTGCAGCAGTAAATTTATGCATCCTTGAGCAGGAGCCAAGTCATTTTAGCAGACTTATCCAATAGAGCAATAAAACTTCACTATTCAGGTCCTACGCAACCTTAATTTATTCCTGTCAGAACGTTTAATTGTCCATTTCTTTTGCACAGAGACATAAAACTTCTTATCTTCTGAATTACAGGAATCTTACAGCCAAGCTAATGGCCCATTAATCAAATCGCATGAAGATACTACAACATTGAGTGCTACCATCTTGCCATCAGTTGTGTTTTACAGTGATGCATTGCTGTAGTCATGCATCATGAGTTGTGGTTAGTGTTACAGGGTGAACGGTCAACACAGTTGATTACCCTTAAGTAATTTTACCTAATGACAACGTTCTCGAACTCGCTAGATTTCTGAACTAGATAATTTTGAGTTATGAAATAAAATCATTTGACCTCACTGATGACTCCATAAGATCCTGGACTGAAGCTTCCTTTAGGTTTAGTGTTGTCCTGCGATGTTTGGAATGGGGCCTAACAACCCATCAAAAGAAATGATGAAATTACTAAATAAACTCAAGAAAACTGAGACTTTATCTAATGGGCTCTACTCTACTCTGTTGGGAAAAACACTAGAGCTATGCAATTTAATTAAAAATGTGTTTATCTGGTGTGACTTTTGCCGTTTTTGTTGGATCCATAGTGAACTGCAGTTAAAATGATCTTGGACATGTACGTTTTCATCAAGAATGGAAATAAGTCCTGGTTTACAGCGATGCTATCATAACGGAAACATGCGGTTTTACATGCTCTCAAATCAAGAAATTATTAAATGCAATAATTATAAATTAGTGAAAAGATCTCTGTGGGCCCTTGACCTTTTAAGCAAGATGACTGCGGTTGCAAAAAAAAAAGCTTTATGTGCATTGATTATTGGCCATTTAAACGAGCGTGCTGGCTGTTAAATTTGGGACTATGCCCAGGGTTGCTCAGGCAGTAATGAAGATTGACACTTCGGGATTAAAACCAACATCAATTTAAATCACAGAGAAAGCTCATAAGAAAATAAAGACATACAACAGAGTACTAATTTGAAGACCCACTGCTCTGCGTATAATGCAAAAAAAAACTGCATTCTGGATCAAAAAATGGGGCGATTTGGATTGGTCTGAACTATAGTTTACTACTAAAATGAATGCAATCAGTGCATGCATTTGTCTACCACAAATATGTTCCCATAAATGAAGAATGCTTCCTGCTATCTGAATAAAACCTTCAGAAATGAGAAAAGCGATTAAAAATGGATCTGAAAATGATATGGCCTTCATTGATTTCACTGCAATAATAATATGTTTGAAATTACATATAAAATGTAATATATAAATCTATAAATTATATAAAACTTAATTAAACATCATTAGTAGTGGCTCACATCCACGAGTTGGAATGGATTGCTTTCAAACCGACTACAAACTTCACTGGAGTTCATATCTAAGTTAAAGGGGGGGTGAAATGCTATTTCATGCATACTGAGTTTTTTACACTGTTAAAGAGTTGGATTCCCATGTTAAACATGGACAAAGTTTAAAAAATTAAGTTGTACGTTAGAAGGAGTATTTCTGTTCCAAAAATACTCCTTCCGGTTTGTCACAAGTTTCGGAAAGTTTTTTTCGAGTATGGCTCTGTGTGACGTTAGATGTAGCGGAATTTCCTTATATGGGTCCTGAGGCACTTCTGCCGGAAGAGCGCGCGCTCCCGTATAGCAGAGCACTGAGAGCACAACAGACTTCACTGATCAGAGCGAGAGCGTCGCGAAATGTCACAAAAGAAGTGTGTTTTTGGTTGCCAGGGCAAGACAACCCTGCACAGATTACCAAAGAAAAAACAGCATTAAGGGACCAGTGGATTGAGTTTATTTTTACAGAGCATCAACGGAGTTGTGCAAGTGTTTTTGTTTGTTCCCTGCATTTCGAAGATGCTTGTTTTACAAACAAGGCCCAGTTTGACGACGGATTTGCACATCGTTTATTTCTTAAGGATGATGCAATCCCAACAAAAAAGGGTCACGATCGTGTGTTGGAACCGCTTGCGGTGAGTAAAACTGCTTCAAATATCTCTGCCTCCTTGTTAGTGCGTCCGCCTCCGATGCCAAAGACCCGGGTTCCAACCCCGCTCGGAGTGAGTCGTTACTGCTGCTGCTCTTGTTCAGTTTCAGCCTCGGGATCTGATTCTGGATCATAAATAAACGGCTGAATCTGACTGTTGGTTGGTTTGTTTTGGTTGGTTTTGTCCTCACAGTGTCACAGCTTCCAAACGCTCTCAACGCAAAAGCCTACTGGCGCTCATGATTCTTTAGCTCCACCCACACGTCACGCCTCCAGTCGGTCGTGTTTTTCCGGGAAAAAGCGGTACAGACTATCTTTCTCTTATGAATATAATAAAACTAAAGACTTTTTGGAGTTATGAAGGATGCAGTACTACTCTATAGGTACTCAAGGTTAACAGGAGATTGAGTGAAAACCAGCATTTCACCCCCCCCCCCCTTTTAAGTTTTAGACTCACATGAGAGGAGGAATTGTTGGCTAAAAACCAAATAGGCGACATGAATTTCTCTTGAACATGACACAATGCTTTCTGAATGTTGGATTGGTCAGATGACGTAAGTACTTCTGCTGAATTATGTTGCTGTGTTGACCTGCTTTGCCCTTACTGTTGTAGAGCTGTCTCATTGAGACATTTGAATTCCTCTCTGCATGGCCAAGCAGACTCCAAATTTACATTTTCCACAAGGAGCTGAACATATCTCTAAACTTGACAATTTTGTCTGTAACCCTGAGGTTAACTGGCCTTGGTCAGAAGAGCTTGTCAGTGCCAAACTCCTTGGTTTGGCTGTAATAATTTAAACATAGGTTAAGGAGTAAAGCTAAAATGTTCCAAATGGGCGTCCTGCAACTTTTCATTTTTGTGATATTCACACAGCTTTACAGGTCTTGAGTAACGAGGCTGTGGCTTGATGAGATCTGAGCACAGTCTTCCTGAATGCCACTGATGTATAGACACTTTACTTTGGAATGAAAGGGCTAAACAAGCTCTTTGAAAAATGACACTGAATTTACCGGAACTTACTGGTTGCTAAACATTTGTACTTTTACAGTGATTTACCATAATAGCTTTATAGTTATTTTATAGTCATTTAATTTAAAATATTTTTTTTTACAGTAATTTGTTGAGAATATCAAATTATCTGGTCTTACGGTAAAAAACAAAAAACAAAAAACAAATACGCGTGTACAAAAAGCAACATTTCTCTTCCGTTTCAGTCTTCCACACACATTCACGAGTGTATACACGATATACAGTATATACAGTATATATGTGCATTCCTCTGCTTGCAAGGTGCAGTGCATCCAGGTATTCATCAGAACGCCAGCTCCTGTATCAGCAGCATCACACGCATGCGTTGTGGTACTTTTGTGAACATTTTGTTGACTGACATGGAAGAGAAGGAATTGTTGAATAAAGTTATTATTTTTGTTTTCTGTTTTCTTTGTGCACAAAAAGTATTCTTGTAGCTTCATAACATTACGGTTGAACCACTGATGCCACATGGACTATTTTAACAATGCCCTTACCTTTCTGGACCTTGGAACGTTACCATTGCATTGCTGTCCATGCAGGGTCAGAAAACTTTTGGATTTCATCAAAATATCTTCATTTGTGTTCCGGAGATAAACAGAGGTCTTACGGGTGAGGGCGAGTAATGAATGACAGAATTTTGTGTAAACTAACCTTTTAATATCCTTTAAGTTTTCTTGAGATAAATCTTCATTAATGTGAATTGAAATGTGAAGATTCTCATAACTTCTGGTTGAACCATGATTGAGTCGACCATTAGCAGGTACATTAATGGCAACAAATATCCAGAAATATCCAGCATGATCATATAGATTACACACATATTGCTTTTTAGAGTGCAGTGAACCATTTACAAAAATGCTCCATGATAGGTAGTACAGTTATGTTTATGTCATTAAAACTGTGGTAAGCACTGTCATCAAAAGAAGCCAAAAGGAAAGAAAGATTCTAAGAGTTTCACTATTTACACAATTTGAATTACATCTCATATTAATTATACTTTTACAAGGTTTACTGTACTGGTAACTGTGGTATTATGGCAGCAAAAAAATAAATAAATAAAATGGTGTAAAAATTAATTGGTAACCAGGTCAATGCAGGTCAATTTTTGTGAGGAAAAAAAGTTTTTATTATAAAATGAAAACTGTCATTATTTATCCAACTGATGTCATTACCACACCAACTTATTTGATTTTCTTTGTGAAACACCAAAATAATAGGTTGTGTCTCCAAGTCATACAGATTTAGAACAGAATTCTCTCTTAAATCTCAGTGGTCATCACTGTTCTGGCTGTAAATCACATCAAATCGACTTAATCGACTCGTAACACAGCAAAGATAATATTCTATTAGCTGATCTGATTTGATCTGAGCTGCAAGGTTCTTAATGTGGACATTAAAGGTGCAGGTCTGCATGTTTTTATCTGAGGTTGACTTGGCATGTTTATGCTGTGGACTAGTGGCTGCCAACCTAAATATTCACACTCTGGCACCTTCATACCACCTTCTATCTCTGCTTAGCTTGCAACGTCAAAACTTTTTTCAACATTGTTTTTACTTCCTCTGACTCTGTCTGAGCTGGACGGTATTTTGGTTTCAGGGAATAAAGTTCAGCTGTGTTGTCGTGTCGGTATATTACTGTTCACTGCTCATTTGCCACATTACAAAAATGCATGAGCAGGTGCTGGTGTTTATACACATATGCTAATGTGGATGGAGGTTCAGTCCAAGTTCAGAGGTTACAGCTGCTCGTTGTGTTTGGCTTTAAGCTGATCTGGCTTAGAAATTTGAGGGGAAAAAAGCCACATACAGTACAGTACTTGTCAATAGTTTGGAAACATTACTGCTTTTAAATGTTTTTAATTAAGGTTCTTATGCTTACCAATGATTCATTGTATTTGAATGTATTTTAAGGGGGGGGGGGGGGGGGGGGGTGAAATGCTGGTTTTCACTCAATCTCCTGTTAATCTTGAGTACCTATAGAGTAGTACTGCATCCTTAATAACTCCAAAAAGTCTTTAGTTTTATTATATTTATAAGAGAAAGATAGTCTGTACCATTTTTTCCCGGAAAAACATGAGCGGCTGGAGGCGTGACGTGTGGGTGGAGCTAAAGAATCACGAGTGAGAGTAGGCTTTTGCGTTGAGAGCGTTTGGAAGCTGTGACATTACCGTGAGGGAAAACCCATCATCCAAAACAAACCATGGCTTACAGTCAGATTCAGCGTATATTTATGATCCAGAATCAGATCCAGTGGCTGAAATTTAACGAGAGCAGCAGCAGCAACGACTACAGCAGGACGTCTCTATGTGGTATGTACTAAAACTGTATATATTTGCTTAGCGGTTTTGGAAAATGACTAAGTTCCACATTATGTCGTCTTTTTTTTTTTAAAGGTGTACATGTGGAAAGTGCAGTTTGATGACAACATCGCATGTTGTTTACTTGATGTGCTTACGCGCCGATAGCTAAGTTAACAACACAGAGATATTTGAAGCAGTTTTACTCACCGCCTGCGGTTCCAACACACGATCGTGACCCTTTTTTGTTGGGATTGCATCATCCTTAAGAAATAAACGATACGCAAATCCGGCATCAAACTGGGCCTTGTTTGTAAAACAAGCATCTTCGAAATGCAGGGAACAAACAAAAACACTTGCACAACTCTGTTGAGACTCTGTAAAAATAAACTCCATCCACTGGTCCCTTAATGCTGTTTTTTTGGGTAATCTGTGCAGGGTTGTCTTGCCCTGGCAACCAAAAACACACTTCTTTTGTGACATTTTGCTCTCGCTCTGATCAGTGAAGTCTGTTGTGCTCTCAGTGCTCTGCTATACGGGAGCATGCGCTCTTCCGGCAGAAGTGCCCTTAGGACCCACATAAGGAAATGCCGCTCCATCTGACGTCACACAGAGCCATACTCAAAAAAAAACTTTCCGAAACTTGTGACAAACCGGAAGAGGTTTTTTTGGAACAAAAATACTCCTTCAAACGTACAACTTAATTTTTGAAACTTTGTCCATGTTTGGCATGGGAATCCAACTCTTTAACAGTGTAAAAAGACCACCCAGCTGAGATTTTCCCATGCCTGTATCACTATCATCACTTCCTAACATGTCATTGTTTTTCAACATACCGTATTTATGGCAACTCAGCAGCAGAACCCGGAACAATGTCATGACAGGATCCGGTCATCAGGTAAAGTGGCAGAAGGCTCTGGGATTCCCAGGAACGCCAGCGGCCCTGCCTCACTCTGAGAACGGCCGCTCTGTTTCTGAAGCGTGACGAAGATGTGCCCTTCCACACCCAGGATGACCACACCACGACACAAGCAGGCACCTTTCTTCCCTCAGTGTGCCAAGCAGGACTCCACCAGAAGAATGAAGAATAATCGATTACTAAGTTTAGAAAAGAATAGAATAGAGCAACCTAGTGGTAGAGGCCTATTTTTGCTTTTGTTAATTGTATAATAAATAGTGCTGTCAAAATTAGCGCGTTAACGCATTCGATTAATTTGAAATATTTAACGCGTTAAAAAAAAATAACGCAATTAACGCGGTTGCAGTTTTTTTTTTATTTCTGGTTGTGGCCTATGTGTGTTCAACGTGCAAAGAAATATGGATAAGACCAAGGAAGGACTTTTAGACGGAAAGTTTCAGTATAAAACTCTGCCGGATTACTCTTCATTCAGTCTGCCACAAGAAACAGCAACATTAAAATCATGAACTCAAATGTCATTGTTTAAGAAAAAAAAAACAATGACTGTTGTAACAGTGCGTAAATCAGACATTTCTGTAACGCTAACGTTAATAAGCTTAAACGAAAAAAACGAAATAATTGTGTAGCGGAGTATTTTTTGTACACAGTGCCGCGAACTGTCAATCACTCCTGTGCGCGTGCATCACTGTCCTCCTCAGCTGCAGCAACTTGCGCTCTCTCTCTTCATCAAGCTTTAAAACAAAAAGGGGACAAAAATATCATATTGTCTTTGTGCATAGGCTATAGATTAATTAGATAAATGAATATCTAAATTTGTGCCTTGCCGTCTACGGTATTTTTTTAGAACTTAGAAAAAAGATGCTGCAGCCAATGAGCAGCCAGCGGGGGCTGCAGGACGACTGAACCTCCGCAGACAGTTTTTAATGTTTATCAGACAATAAATACTCAAGATTTTGCTTTAGTATAACTTCCGGGACAATTAGGGCCAGATTCGGGAGTCGGGACAACAGTTTAGATTTCGGGACTGTCCCGAATTTTTCGGGACGTCTGATCACCCTTCCTGAAAGAGCTGCATTACTTCATTAGCTTGAGTCTGACCTGCAGTAATAGGATTCGAATTTGGTGAGGTGTCAGTCAGCGAATCATCTGATTCTGGTCTTGTTCTTGCAGTATTCAGAGTAAGAAAACATATTAAGTGTTGTTGTTAACTGTATTTGATTTTTAACCGAACCGAGCGTTGTGTACACTCATAACGAGTTTCACACACCTTCTCCGGCCACGTTGAGTTGTTGACACTTAACAGTGGGAAAAGCGACACATGCGCTATTCACTTGTATAACTTAAGGGTGAATGGGTAATGTAGTTTCTGCTCTGGGTGGGATGAATTAGGAAGCTTGCATTGTGAAGGGCGCTCTGAAAATCGGCAGTGCAGGTAAAAGATTAAAACCTCTATTAAAACAGATGTCCAAATAAGCGTACCGGTACGCTACAAGCACGTTTTGGGCGCACGAAGAGGTGGCGGTACGCTCGAGAGCTATATTTGGAAGTGGCGGTACTGAGTACTGGTGAGTACCGGCCCACTTAAAGCACTGGCAATGACTATACTTTGGAATTTTTTTGCAGTCCACTTAGAATTCAACATGGAAATCATTTTTGTTTTTTATTGACATTGATTGTTTTGAAATTCAAATGGTACTTACATGCCTGTGTTTTTATTTCTGTAATAAATATGGCTTTCAAGCCAACAGTTAATTTGGAGGATATTGATGGTTTATTGCAGGTATGTTGTTTACATGAGAAAATCTGTTACAAGTTAAACAAAAATTCCAATAAACAATCATATTTTGAATTTAAATAGTTTCTTTGTCTTGAGTTTACATTAATTATTTACATTTTACATTTACATATGCAAAAAGTTTCTGTCTTTTAATTGCGATTAATCGCGATTAATCGCGATAAATTTTTAAAAATTGTGCGATTAATTAGTTAATTTTTTTTAATCGATTGACAGCACTAATAATAAATGAAAAGAATACAAATAGATAGAATACAAAAAGATTAGACACATACATTACATATTTAACATAATTACATACATTAACACACTTTTTACACACCTTTAGTTGTTCAGTCTTCTGGTTAGCGTGCATGTGATGCTATAAAATGCTGCCTCCACAGGCAACCCATTCGATTTTGGCGCTTGAAAATATCAGACAAGACCAGTTTTAGTGACATATTACAGATAAACAAAAAATTTAGAAATGACATGTTCCAGGGAAACTGGCTGTGATCGTGTGCTATCAGGGCCTGAGTAAGTTCCAAACTAAAGTCCCTTACAGGCTCTGAAAATGAGCACCATCATACTGCAGCCCTTTCCTAATGCATTCTGACTCTGTGAATGATTGAAGTTTTTACTGGCAGCATTTCCCAGAGTGTGTGAAATGACAGCGAGCGTCTGGAGAGGTTGACCACATCTCTGCTGACATCTGCAGAGCTGCCGAGAGGAACTAATAATACGGGACTAAAAGAAATGTCACTACATTTGAAGTAAACCAGTTTCATGTGCATCTCAACAAGCATTATCATTATGTTGTCTGAAGAAAGCTGCTTTTCCTTTCAGAAGACACAGATAGGATAATTGTATGGCTGAGATAACATTAATGAGCTCTAACCATCTGACTTTTTTTAAGCAGGTAATATAAAAAGAATAATTAATATACTAGATCTTACATTTTTGAAGGAAATGTGCATGAGGCATGACTTTCAAAATGCCATGGCACTGCCATAAAGCTGTTGGGGTGGTAACTATATATAGATAGATACCAAAGCTGAATACTTCTGGCAGGTGGTTTATTCAAGCCTGGGACGGGTCAGAGACATGGGAAGCTCCTGCTTCTTATCTCGGCATGTTGTTGGGTGTTTCACAGCTGGGCACTGCTGCTGCTGTCATTTCCGTCTCATTTCAGCCCAGGATATTACTCACAGCATCAACAGACTGGAGGGGAAAATGGAGATCAGCGCTGGGTGTGTGGTCTGAGTGACACCTGCCTGGAGGGGCGGGGCTTCCGGTGGAGGAAACAGGAAGTCAGCCTTCCAAGCAGCATCTATAAAGATATAAAGATGTTGTGAATAAGAACACTGTGATCTGTTGATGACACTTAAGGTCCAGTGGCAAATCCACTTTATTTAGATCCAGTTTATTTAGTATTATTCATAATATATATATATATATATATATATATATATATATATATATATATATATATTACTAATTGCATATTATTAATTATACATAATTTTATATGTCATGTACTTTTTTCTTTTTTTTTTGACACCCAGCCATTGAGTTACAATTTTTTATTAAGGCTGCATTTATTCAATTAAAATTTTAAAACTGTTTTGTTTTGAAACCCTATTACAATTAAAACTGTTTAAAACTAAAATGAACAGTTTTCTATTTGAATATATTTAAAATGTTTAATTTAATTATTAATATTTTATTTTAAATAATTTATTCCTGTGATGGCAAAACTTAATTTTTAGCAGCCATTACTCCAAGCTTTTTATATATTAATAATTAATTTAAATTGTAGTTAATACATTTTACTAAGATTACAACTTTTTACTGGAATTGTGAATTCTTCATAAATTCATGCAACAGTTTTAAAAATGTTGATATTTATTATATTTATTCCATTAAAAATCTAAAAGTTTTAAGAATAAAAAAGTAAACATAAAAGCTTAAAGCTTAAAGCTCCAGTCCCCATTTAATGTAACTGCATATAATTTTTTTCTTCCTTTTTTCTTTCACAGTATTGTTATTGTTAACCAAAACTAAAACTACAACTATTAAAAAATTGTTTTATTAACTGAAATAAAGTTGTAAAATAATAAGCTGAAAAATTGAAATGTTGCTTTTTGCAGATAAAGTAACCAAGTTTTAGTACTAAAATAAAATAAAATAATAAAAAATAACAATAATAAAATACTAAATTATTTAAAAAAAAATAATTTTTTACTAAAAATAAAACATGTTAATTCAAAATATTAATAAATACTATAATAGCATATATATATATATATACAATAAAAATAAAATAACATTGTTTCACAGAAGAAGGTCATGCTGGTTTGGAATGCCATGAAACTGAAAAAATGATGACAGACTTTTCATCATTGGGTGAATTAAACCTTTAAGCATGCCAGTGCAGGATTTCTAATAGCACTATTTTTTTTTTCTTGTTTGAAACAAGTGAAACGTCCCTCATCTTCACACTTTCAATCAAACAAGTAGAGCACAAATCCATCAACACAGACACTTCATGCGGGAATGCTGACGTCAGGATGCTGATGTATGGATTAATGGCTGAACAAATTCTTCTTCTGTTACAGGAACCTAGCGCAGCTAGCACGCTATGACTTTACCCGCAATACATTTCCAATATAGTGATCAATGGGACATGGTTGCTAAGGGCAACTGCTCTGTCAAGCCTAAGCAATGTTCAAGTTCCCATAAAGAAGGGATTTGGGGCACCTTCCTCATAGTAACGGTTCTCAGTGACCTTTCAGACAATGCCAGACAGGGCAGTAAATGGCCAGCCAAAGACTCAAGATGAGTTATGGCTAGGAAGGGTTTGTTTCCCATAATAAAGCAGATACGCAGTCTTTAGGGAGCGTGGTGTGAACGAGACCCCCCCCCCTTCAGTTCGACAGTCAAAACTGTCCCGCCTCGAAAACTACAGCAGATGAAACAGAACATGAGCTACAAGGACTATTCAGATCAGTAAAGTTTTTTTGTTTAATTTTAGGCATAGCTAGTTAAGCATAATGCATAATTAAAGATAAATAAAACATAACAAATACATTAAACATGCACTCTTCAATAGCACCTTTTAATGAAAATTGTATGTATGTGTATGTATATATATATTATTAATATATATATATTTAACTATATGGCTTAAATTTTGTTTAGATTAAATTTTGTACACATCAATAAATATGACAAAATATAAAATTATTAGGCCTATAGTAATATCTAATATTAACTAATATCTAGTTTAAAAAAGTAGAAAATATAAAGTACTTTAGTATCATATAATGCTGTGTAATTTAGTAAGTATATAAAGACAGTTAAAAATCTGAGAGTTTAATTTTTTTTTAATTCAGATTTTGATATTTTCCATTAACACAAATGACATACAAATGTTAAAAATACATCATTTTTTTTTACAAATTACAAAATATAATAAACAAATAAATATCTAATTAATTAATGTTAAATTTCTAACTCAATCTAAAAAAATAATAATTATAATACAGTATAACATTTGCACACACACACACACACACACACATATTCTTTTTAAACCATTATAAGCGATCATTTATGGAATTGTGTTACTTTCTAGCAATACAAATAACAATACACTTTATAAAACATTTTGCCTAATACTTTATATAGTATTTTGTAAGTATATAGCATCATACGTATTTTAGTATAATATGGTCAGTAAATAAGTCAATAAAATATTTGTATCTATTTATTTGACAGCAATCACATTCTAATAGCTTGTGTAACATGATTGAATAACAGAACTTCAGAATGCAGTCATCACCAGTTTGTGTCAAAACTGTCAAATGTAATGCCTCTGTTTACTTTCCCACCCCTCATCATTCTGTTTAAGAATTAAAATAATCTTACTTGTTGGGTGTCAAAAATTTTTAGGGTTTGGGGTGGGGGGTGGGTGGAGGGAGAATCACACTTTAAAAGGGTTGTGTGAAAAATGTACATTAGAGTGCTCTTTTCCACAGTTCTTCACTGAGAATCTAGAATAAAATCATTAGCGTTAAACTCAATCCAACTGCCAAGTTAGTGTAAATTTAGCGCAGCGGGAGTGGATGATCTATCGTTGGCTCCTTTGCTCTTTTCTCAAGTGTTTATTTGTCTCATAATTCCATTCATCATGAAAAAGCAAAACCCAAGATGAGATGTGTCAGAGTGGATTTAAAGAGCTTAAGACATGTTGCTCTAACAAAAACCTCAGAGACCTGAAGCTACACGTCAACCCGAAAAAAAAAAGAAAAAAAAAATCAGAAAACAAAAAACGATTCCAGCTGTCAAGTCACAAACTGGCTGGAAGATCACAAATTCAGCAGCTGAGAATAAAACACCAGCGACTCATGGCTTCAATTAGAATCAATTCCAAATCAAACTTGTTAAAAAAAGGGAACAATACAAATCAAACTCTTCAGTCACGCCTGGACTCTGCAGAGAACAAAGCTTCCCTTCAGTCTGAGGCCTTTTGTTGCGCATGTGGCTCCTGTAGGTGTCTAGTACAACTGTGGTAAAAGTCTTGGGGTTTTATTGAGCATGTATTTGTAAAAATTAGG
>NW_020525345.1:0-52500 GCF_003368295.1 Carassius auratus | reverse complement strand
CATCTGAGAGCAGTTTGGAATCCGAGGAATACGCAAACCATTATCCTCTTGTTGAATGCTGGGTGCTGTTTATCAGCTTGATGATTGTGCTGGTGGTGTGATGTCACGCATTCACATGTCCTGAGAATAAAGCAATAAACATTTGATTACCAAATCAAACCATTCTACAGTATCTCATTTTAATTAATTATTTAAGAATCATAATAACCTTAAAGGAGTGTTTTGGGCTCAAAACAAATTAAGCCTAACATTTGTGATAACATCATCTTGCTTCACACTTGCTGAAAGAAATTCAAAACTGAATTTTCCACAAATTGTAAGTGAAATTATACTTTTTGAATTTGTCATTAACACAAACGTTTTATATATCTCACGGTTTCTGTTATTTTGAAAAAAATTTATTAAAGCCAATAAATATATAATTTACACACACAAAAAAATGTTCTTTTGAAAACAAAAAACAAAAACAAAACTTATTTACATCAAATTATAGTCTTAGCATTTAAGCAAATGTCCAATTTAATGTGCATTTTAATGTTTATTCTGATCCAAGGCTCTATAGGTTTTCACTGAAACCATCACTTGAGTTTCAAATCCTTTTAAATTGTATTTTTAGCAGTGCTGAAAACAGGATAATATTTAGCATAGATTAGGGTTATTAATTGACACTTCCATATTTAAATATGTAACATTTAAGTCTTAATATCTAAGCAAACGTTCAAATATGTGCATTTGAATGTTTATTCTTATGCAATGACCTATAAAGACTTCCAATATAATGCATTGCTTTAAACACAATTTTTATCTTTATCTTCATTTCTAACAAAACAGCTGCAGTTTGGGAATCCCTGAGCTCATTCTAGTTTGCACAGCACGAATCCTTTGCAATATAAAAGCAGTTCTTCATGTCGTTATTCTTATCGCCGTTTTCTGAGGTGATGTAATTTCTCTGCGAGACCAATGTGGCCCTGGGAACCATTCTGCTGTTGCTTTATGGTGACATGAAGGCCTGATCCATTTCCTGTTTCCTGACAGGGCGACTTGGCAGCGATAACAGCTTTAAACTGGCATTTAGTGTCAAGAGCAGCCTGAACAAAAACCTTGTTAGTAGCAAGTCAGGCACTAATTAACCGGTATTAATTTGGCCTGGAAAGGAGACGTCATTATAATACAAAACAAAAGGAGGGGGACAGCGGACAGTGAAACACACCGGTGCAACACATTCTCCAACAGACACATTGCAACCCAGTCAAAATATGGAGAACACTCACATACACTGCTTTTTCTGGGAAAGAGGAATCATCAAAGAGTTTTATCAGGCCTGTGTGCTCCTTCAGGTCCTGACACGTCAGGAAATTTAGAACTTGGCAAGTCAGAGCCTGCTGAGTGACTTATTGCAGGATTCAGCAGTGATAAATTCTCACTAATGGTTTCAGATGCTGAAAAAGTGTTCGGCTTGAAAGGGGCATGAGGAGAGAAATCAGAAGAATCAAATTTGTTTCTCTCAGCAAATTTGGGTTTACAGACTGAAAGTAAGAGATGTAAATGTCAGATTATAAAAGTCTTATTTCAATAAAAAAAATGGTCAATTTCGATGCTTTAAGGTTAATTCTTTGACACAGACCACAGTTTTCCCATTGAATTGGGCTACTTTTTTTCCTTTGCCAGTTTGTTCTTCCCAGATGGCAAGCAGTTTCGGCCCAAATCCGGCCCACATCCGGCCCACGTGAAATCCATGCGGGCCAGATGTGGGCCGGATCTGGGCCGAAACTGCTTGCTGTCTTGGATTTTAGTCCTTGGGTTGAAGCTGATTTCGTTCCGCAGACCTGGCAAGATTCCAATATATATATATATCAGTATTTAAATCAGGATTGTATTATTGCCTTTTTTAATATAAGTAGGGCATACAACTTGAAAAACAAACAAACAATGAAACTAAAATTTTTGTCATCAGTTACTCAATAACATGTTGTTCCAAACCTGAATGACTTTCTTTCTGTGGAGCAAAAAATAACTAAAAAAATAAAAAAATAAAAATACCTTGTTATTATATTTTTTGTGTAGACTAGCCCTTTAAACACTATTAGTAGAACTATCCACCTTTTTCCCGACGTAAAAAAAGGCGGCGCCATTTGTAGATTCTATGGTTGTAGCTTCCGGTCTCATTTGCGTCAAGCTATTTTTAGATGTACAAAACTTATTTGCTGCTTGATATTGAAAGTTGATGTGTCCCATCATATTATTTTAATCTGTTATCTTAAGAATAAACTGGTTTGTACTGCAAACTGTTTTACTGTTTACTGCACGTTGTTGTTCTCTTGGTTATTTCCCTATAGCGGCTAATGAAACAGAAGTCTCACCCATAGGCTTACTTCCACATTGAAGGTGGATGGACGAAGATTTTTATAATATGAAACATTAAATCTTGGCTTGGAACTCATCCTGCACCATTTGTGACATCAGTATATCAGTAATTTCATGACACATATATTAAATGTCAGAAATGATTACAAAGAAACAGCAAGAAACACATTACATGAAACTACATTTTTAAGTCAAAAGACTAAAATAGTATATATATATATAATCATTACAGTGTAGTTCATATTTAATATTACTGATCAACCTGAATACATTGTGTTACACTAACAGATGCAATTTTCAAGCCCCACATCATGTAGATTTAACTCCTTAAAGAACGACTGCACATATATTTCTTACTGTGTTCTTGGAAAGCATTTGCTTTTAGAGACAGTGAGGTGTCGCTGAAGGCACTCGCTGGCAGATGTCAGGGAAGGGAGTGTGGACTTCCCACGAAGCCTGGGCACTTTGCCACCGGCGAAGATTATCTTTCCTCTCTCACAATTCCTCCTCACTGAGAGATGTTAATTTAAAACGTCCTGCTCCTGAAGAATGGCCCCTTCTAGATAGCAATAAAGCTGATGTTCAACTTACATTTATCCTGAAAAGAGAAGTGTCACGGTTACAGTTTTTACAAACACACATTACCAACGTATCTTTGAGCGGCAGCAACGGTGCAAATGTTGTGTAAATGATGGTGTGGATCGCTGCCATGGGGGGTCTTCCCCAGGAACAATGCCAACAATTAAAATCAGATGTTACACAAGCACTCCAGTCTTGGGAAATCACACAATATAAGCCAAAAAGCATTTGGGAAATACACGGTAGTTCTCTTAGAGGAGAAGCACTATTATGTTACAGTGTTTGCGTATGTCTTTTTTAACGTATCCATTAAAGGAGGTCTGAATGCTCGCAACAGTAACTGATGTTACTGTGTTGATTCAGTGCGAGGAGAGGGGGTCGTCACTTATTTATTCTGGATAGTTCCCCCTTTATCAACCCTACACTATAGGGCTTCTATCTATACGATGCGTTAAATAAAAGTCTATATATGTATTTCCTCACAGATTACAGCATCACAGCCCAATGACAAAACATTTTAATATACAACTGCAAAAATTGACTTTCTTTCTCGTTAGTACTTGCTGTACACTTGCATAGTTAGACTCACCTCATCGAATTGGTCGACATATATAGATCTATAGATCATCCTTTTATTTAAAAATAAATGGCTTATGGGCGCTTTGATGCTGTAGATTGCGTGAATCATGTGTCATTTCTTTAAACTCCACTGCAGTTCACAGCCTCTTTAAGCATAGCAATAAAATTAATACTTTTTTCAGGGTTTTAAGCAAATATTTCTCTAGCATTCAACAATATTTTGTGTGCGAGTGCCCAGCGAGCACCATCATAAGTTTTCCCTACAGAGTACCATCATCCCAGGAGGTGAATTGACACAAATCCTGTAATCCACTGTAGGGGGATGGCGGGTCCACAATTACTGCAGGACTACCTTGGGAACCGAAAGTTGGCGAAGGCCTCGCCGGGACCATTGGGCTGTCAGCACCAGGAGAAATTAACTGACATCAAACACCGTACCTCACAAGCTTAGACATGTCCAGCACACAATCACACAAAGAGAGAAGAGAGAGACATTGGACAGAGGAGGAGAAGCAGAGAGAGAAAAACATTGAGTTTAAACAAGGGGGAGAGAGCAGGGGCGGATCTAGAAAAATATTGATGGGGTGGCGAGAAGGGGGCAGGAATTTTGAGGGGTGGCAACATATTGCAGACATATATATACTGAATTTAGTCACAGTTATCACAGTTTTGTGATAAATATATGTGCACACTACAAAAGGGCACAGGCTGCCATTTACAAACTTAATCTCATGCAATCAATGTCTTGATTGACAAAATCGAAAATTATCTCTTTTTTTTAAAACTTACATTTATATCTGAATATATGTCATATGTTCGGAGCGGGTTCGCGAATCATTTGAGTCAGTTCGGGAGTTCAGAGCTGAATCGCGAATCATTTGCGTCAGTTCGGGAGTTCGGAGCGGGTTCGCGAATCAATTGAGTCAGTTTGGCGATCGCGAATCATTTGAATCAGTTCGGGAGTTCGTAGCGGGATCGCGAATCATTTGAGTCAGTTATGGGGATCGCGAATCATTTGAGTCAGTTTGGGAGTTCGGAGCGGGATCGTGAATCATTTGAGTCAGATTGGGAGTTCGGAGCGTATTCGCGAATCATTTGAGTCAGTTTGGCGATCGCAAATCATTTGAATCAGTTCGGGAGTTCGGAGCGGCTTCGCGGATCATTTGAATCAATTCGAGAGTTCGTAGCGGCTTCGCGAATCATTTGAGTCAGTTCGGGAGTTCAAAGCGGGTTCGCGAATCATTTGAATCATTTCAGGAGTTCGGAGCGGGATCACGAATCATTTTTAAAAGGCCAGACTTTTTTGTCAGGAACATGACATTAGGAAAAGGATTTTCAGCACAGCACAAGTGTTAACTGCATTTATTACAACGGAATATTTCATTTATTTTGTCATTGTTGTTACCTCCACAGTGAGCCATGCAGCTCTGCTCACCTTCTGCAATGACAAACTCAACAGCTGTACTTGACAAAACCAGCCAGCCCCTGTGAAGAGCCAAGAACCCATCCCTACAACACAGGATGCACCTAAAGCAAGAGTCTGAGGTAAACAGTCTACCATTAATGAAGGATTTCCCTGGTAGCTATGAGCTTACTGCAAACAGCAAAGAAAGCACAAACTGAATAGAAGAGTGAAAGGGACGTCTGACTTTGAGTTTATACTACGGAAGTTTGTGGGTTAAAGAAAGAAGGCAGAATCAGCAGCGCAGACGGTGCGAATGTTTCAATGTTTTGTTTGAGAGTCTTTCCAGAACACCACAAAAGGGTTGTGGTGGAATATTTGTAGAAAGCTAATTATTAATTGCAGGTGTTTGTAGCCCATCTGCGCATCTTTGAGATGTTAATATCCACAGCTGTTGTGTCAGATCATATTAAATAAAGTTTGTTGACATGTTTATTTACTTTGGCTTATTTACTACTATCTTATTTTAATTTGGAGTTGATTCATTTTTAGGTTTTTTATGTATGTCCAGATCGTTTTGGTGCAATAAATATTAAAACTGCCATCATTTTTTTAGTGCATGACGGAGCGACAACTTCAAAACCCTCTATGGCCTTACAGTAGATATTAGCTGAAATCAATGCATGTCTAGTGTAAATCTAGTCTTTAGGTGTCCTAAAAAGATGCAGCGTTGCCACAGCATACTGGTTCGGCTGGTACAGTACATGAGTTTCAGAGATGTCTTTTCAATGTGATAATGCAGCTGGTCTACGTTAGCCCCAAAGTGCAATATGGTTCAGCTCAACCCTATTTGTATTGGCCATCTCACAGTGTGTCGTGTATACAATGCTGGGACAGACGGGCTGTTGACAGCCTGTTTATTTGGAGAATGCACAGATGTAAGAACAACTCAGCAGATTCTCGACACAGGCCTCATAATACTGTGCTATTTCTCTCTCTCCCTAAAGCAAGAAAGAAAAATGTTGATTTAAAAACTGAACCAAAGACACAACATCCTTACATTTGAATTTAAAGGGTCAAGGTTTGGCTCTCTTCAGTTAAATTCCTGCTGGTAGATGGCCATCTAGTTCTAAAGAGCCTCTTTTCCAATTTGTGGCCTTTTAAAGTGTTGGGTCAGTAAGTTTAATTCATAACATTAATGCATTTTATCCAGCAGCGACACATTCTGTTGGTCAAGTGATAGTAAAGACATTTCTAGTGATTAAAGGATATATATATATATATATATATATATATATATATATATATATATATATATATATATATATATATATATATATATATATATATATATTGAAAATAGTTATTAATGAAGATGTATGAACTTATTAAGCAGTACCACTGCTTTCAACATTGATAATAAGAAATGTTTCTTGAGCAGCAAATCAGCATATTAGAATTATTAATATGGAGTACTGAGAATTTTTTTTAAATGAATACATATTTTAAAATAAATATATTAAAATAGGAAACAGTTATTTTAAATTGTAATAATATTGCACAGTATTACTGTTTTACATTTATGTTTGATAAATGCTGCCTTGCTGAGCATAAGAGACTTCTTTCAAAAACATTTTTAGAAATAAGTAAACATTTTCAAGAAATCTTAATATTAAAAATGAATCCATGTTTTAACCTAATGGCTGAGCAAATGATTCAGTGATTCACTCACAAGGAAGGTCGTAACAATTTATTTTATGGACCAATTCTCACTATTAACTACTTGCTTATTAGCATGCATATTACTAGCATATTGGCTGTTTATTAGTACTTATAAAACACATATTAATGCTTTATTCTGCATTAGCACATTTTAGATCCTTTAATCCTACCCCATTCCTAAACTTAGCAACTACCTGACTAACTATTAATAAGCAGGAAATTAGGTGTTTGTAAAGGAAAAAGTCTTAGTTAAGAGTAAATATGTGTTCTCTATTCTAAAGTGTTACCAGAAGGTCACTTGCTTCTTTCTGAATGAATCAGTTTTGAACAAATTGATTGAACAAAGGATTTAACGACTTACCTGTACAATAACAATGTAACCTTCAGAAAGACAAAACGTGCTACATTTCTCCAAATCTGTTCCAATGAACAAAAAAACTCATCTACACATTGGATGGCCTGAGGGTGAATACATTTTCAGCAAGTTTTGATTTTGGGGCGAACCATTCCTTTAACTAGCATTTTAAAAACGCATTAGCTACTGGCAAGATTTTAGAAAGACTGCATTATCTACAACAGTAGTGTAAAATAATGACAGTTTGGTAATTTTTTTTTTATCATTAACATAATTCAAACAATCTTATGAAGACCTAGGATGTGAAATCTGATTTCATGTTGACTTTGAATGATGCATGATAGTGACTTTACTACGATGTAAACTAAACATATTCCAGATGACTTCCTTCACAGTTAAGCTGGCAATAATTCACAATGGCAATAAGAGTTAGTGACAGGTGCATATTTTCCATGTAATTGATAATAAACATGATTTCCTGCCTTTCACAGTTCATTTCTTAAAGGGCTTCCACACCCTGGTTGTGCTAGTAAATAAATACAAAATCTTAGATTTAATGGGCCAATACTTTTCATGCTGTACAAGTTAAATCCCTTGGCTGGAATACTAAGATTAATTATATATTGTACATCGTCTAGACTGAAGTAATTGTGCATTGAAAAACTGGTTTGGAATGGCACTTTAATACTTACATTTTACACCAAGTTAAATCACAAAGAACTTAACAATAATAACCAGTGGGAGCCATACTGTGTCAGTTCTTGCCTCTGTATATATATATATATATAATGCTCAGTCATAAATGTGGCTCAGCAATTTTTCTCCTTTTTTTGAGGAATTAGTTCAGAGATGTAGGACTGGCAGAGGACTGCCGACTGGCACAAAACCCTTTAAGCCCAGAATAGTGGTGGTTTTTAATAACCATGTTCGAACTATTACGGTGTGTTATTAAAGAAAATTACCTCTCCAGACCTTCCAGTGGGCTGTTTGGGTGGGAAGAGGTGGCCACCCATGAATGAATGCATTAGAAACGACAGCCTGTTTATTCTGAAGTGGAGGATGACCATTTTACAGTGATGAATGAGAGCGTCACACAGCCTCTGAGACTGGCACATCTTCTGCATCTGTAATTTGAAGAAAAGTGAATTGTGACACTAGTGACACAACAAAAGGCAGATATCTGGAAACTGCCTTTATTTGACACTAAACTGTGTTGTTTTTGACTGTAAAAATTGTTACATGTCCTAAACTGGAGCATCAGTCACTCAAAAGTCCCAAGATTGAAATCAAGATAAAATCCAAATAAATTACTGGCTAGGGTAACAGTTGACCACGGTGCAACTCAAGCTCAGCAATTTAGACTTACACTTTGTTTTAAGGGCTCCTGGCCTGTGACGTAAGCCACTGAACACACATCGAGGGAGCAGATCCTGGATCAAATTCAGGAGGGGAGACGTCTTTCCCACCTATTGCCCTCCCTCCGGTGCGGCCCCACGATCTCCACCGCGGTCAAAATCCTGATTGAAAGTGGCAGTTTAACGAGAGTGTTTCCTTACAGACTACAATCCCAGTTCAGGAGACCATACATTCGCTTTCATGAGCCCTGCGGTTCGTCCTTTCCCATTTAGATTATAATCCTGAAAAATGTAGTTCACACCACAGAGAAATCCCATCCCTCCAAGGAAGATTGGAGCAAACCGTTCCCTGTCTGTGCAGGGGAATTTTAGTGTCTGTGGAAATGTCAATCCTAATGACAGTTCAATAATGTCATTATGCACTTGGCTCCTTATTTTTTAAAACGTAAGCATTGCCATAGAAGAACCATTTTTGATTCCAACTTTTCTCCTTATTATGAAGAACATTTTAATAATCAATTTTTTTCCCACTATGACAAATCCATGCAAAAAGGTTCCATGGATGTTAAAGTTTCTTCAATGAAACATAGATGCCAATAAAGAACCCTTACATTTAGGGGTGCACCATGGAAACATTCCAGTGAACAAATAGGGTGTTTAGAATATTAAAATTCTTCACACAAACACACAATGTTCTTTTAAAAACTGTTCACTGAAAGGTTCTTTGGGGAACCAAAATTGTTCTTTTATGGCGCTGCTGTGAAAAGCCCTTTAAGAGGCCTCTGTTCTCCATGTGTCCGAGGTTCAGATTTGGAAGTGACAGGTAGGTGGAGTGCGAGATGCTGTAACTGTGGTCATACCTGGGCGTATTTGCTCAACAAGCCCCCGATGACAGATTGGGCTCAGGGAACAATAGTTCCCTTGCAGCTCCTTATCGCGGGGTATGTACCACTGGGAACCTGCCACAGGAGCGACCCGTGTAAGCTGAAGCTACAACGCTGGATTTCCAAGTGGGTCAGGAGCCAGGAAACTGAGCAACCAAACCCAGAACCGCCTCCATCTCTAGGACGAGGGGGCAAGGCCTGAGGGTGAGTCAACCATGAGCAAGACTCTTGTTAAACGTCAACTCCTGTCTTATCCCTGTTGGAAAACTCTCAAAAAGCCATCAAAAACATCCTTCTGAGGCACTAAATATCAGTTGAAGTGTCATCGGGCCATGCTACATACAGCAGCATCACTGCAATGTACACCATTGGGATTGACGATAAAAACACGCAGTTTTGTTCGTCACCGCAGGTACCTGGAGGTTTGGAAACTCTCTCATCATTGAGTGATCTCTTTTAATCCTCTGGTACCTCGGAGGGGGCCAAAAACACTCAATCCCTCTTCTGTGTTGGCCAGTGGGATTTCCCTCTTTAATTAATTCAGGATTTGTAGAGAGTGCAGAGGTCAGAAGTGAAGAGAGACACAGGATTGATTTTCTCTTGTAAGATCTTGAGGCCTATTGTGTGTTGTGCTTAAAGGCGAGAAATGTGTGCTTGTACATTACATGTTATTGAATAAAAGACACTGCTCAAAGAGTGAACTGGTTAATGGAATTAGAATGAAAAAAAGTGACTAGGTGGCTTTAACACTTTACTCATCTGGTCAAAGAAAACTGTCAATCTTGGCCCAAACTGTCAAAGCTGCAATGTCAGGATGCTAAAAAAATTTAGACTTTTCAGAGAAATTACTTAAAGTTATATTTGCATATTACACTGGCATAAGATAAAGTATTTAAAAACATAAAAAGTATATGCATGAGTTGTGAAAACCAAAATGTACCCTACTTCAGAATTTTTTTATAAATTTCCTCTTGTCTTATAGTTTAAATAATAATTATAATTATATTCTTAAAAAGAAAAGTTTGTTTTTGTCAACAATCCTCAACAAGTTTCATAAACAGTGTATTCTGAATTTGTTTTCATTTCATAGTAAATAAAAAACTGAATTCAGATACTATACTATAGAATACCAAACAGAATACTACTCTTACTACTTCTGCCAAATAAAAATACGCTTTTCCAAGTTCAGCTTTCATTAAAATATCAGGCTCATAAGAGTAATTTACTCTTAAACTGGACTACAGTTATTGCACTGTGTTTTTGAATCACTGAAAAGAAACCGGCTCATAAAAGTCATTTACATGTGAATACAACTATATTTGTATTCACTAAAAGATCCAGCTCATGAATTCATTACTAGTGAATCTGACTACATGTGTTGCGTCACATGTTTTTGATTTACTAAAAATAACTGGCTCATAAGAGTCATTTGTTCATGAACTGGACTCACTGATCTATATAGATAGGGCTTTTCCTCACACTTGCAGTCTTTGCATTTGTAAACTTGTCTACTTACATGATGCATTTCCTGTATTTAGCTCAAGTGTTCAAGTGAGCATGAAGACCACAAGTGTGTGTCGAACTTTCATTACCCGATGGGACTCACTTATAGTGTTATAAAAATGCAAGTAATTGTGGTGCTTCTAATAAGTGATAAAGAGAAGTTACAAATATTTTACAAAATACACTTTGCAACAATCAAATATGCAATTTTATAAACAAATTAAATGTAATATTTTTTTTTTTCAAATTAGAAGCCCTCCGGATTTGTCGGAAAAGTGGTACGGGAACAGAGTGAGTAACAATGCACATGTGCAAAAACGAATGTGTTTTTTACGGCTGAAGTTCAGAAATGCGATGTTCATGTTTCTCACTTTATTGCCAGTCGAATGAATGAATCAGAATCAGAGTGAGCTTTATTGTTTTTATTATCGTGATAGAAGCTCCACAGTGCAACAGAATGACAGCAACATAACAAAAAACACATAATAAAAGAATAAAAAAAATACTAAAAATAAAGTAGACTAAAGTAGGTAAGAAATTACAATATACAAATTGACAATTGTATGACAGGTATATTATGTGCAGAATTTAAGTGTACACTAAGTATGTGTTAGATAAATAAGTGTATGTGTATATAAATATAAACAGTGTAGTGTGTTCCACAGTCATTATCAATTGTTCAATAGATGGATTGCTTGAGAGAAGAAACTGTTCCTGTGTCTGGTTGTTCTGGTGTTCAGAGCTCTGTAGCGTCGACCAGATGGCAACAGTTCAAAGAGGGAGTGTGCTGGACGTGAGGGGTCCAGAGTGATTTTGTCAGCCCTTTTGCTCACTCTGAATAAATACAGTTTTGGAATAGAATGGAGGGTTGTACCGATGATTCGCTCAGCAGTCCGGACTACCCTCTGTAGTCTTCTGAGGTCAGATTTAGAAGCTGAGCTGAACCAGACAGTTACTGAAGTGCAGAGGATGGATTCAATGATGGTGGAGTATAATTGTTTCAGCAGCTCCTGTGGCAGGTTAAACTTACAGAAGTACAACCTCTACTGGGCCTTTTTCACAATGGAGTCAATGTGAATGTCCCACTTCAGGTCCTGAGAGATAGTGGTTCCCAGGAACCTGAATGACTCCACTGCAGTCACAGTGCTGTTCATGATGGTGAGTGGAGGGAGAGCAGGGGGGTTTGTCCTGAAGTCCACGATCATCTCCACTGTTTTAAGCGTGTTAAGCTCCAGGTTGTTTTGAGTGCACCAGACAGCAAGTTCTTTAACCTCCTGTCTGTAAGCAGACTCGTCACCATCCTGAATGAGGCTGATGAGTGTGGTGTCATCTGCAAACTTCAGGAGTTTGACAGAGGGGTCTTTAGACGTGCAACCATTAGTGTACAGGGAGAAAAGCAGTGGGGATAGAACGCAGCCCTGGGGAGCTCCGGTGCTGATTGTACGGGTGCTGCATGTTTATTTTCCCAGGATGATCGTATTAAAGGCCGAGCTGAAGTCCACAAACAGGATCCTCACATAAGTCCCCGGTCTGTCTAGGTGTTGCAGAACATAATGCAGTCCAAGGCTTACTGCATCGTTCACAGACCTGTTTCTCTGTAGGCAAACTGAAGAGGATCCAGCAATGGTCCAGTGATGTCCTTCAGTTGGACAAGCACCAGTTTTTCAAATGACTTCATGACTACAGACGTATATATCTTCTTTAACAACTGCCCTATTTTGTGGACAATACAACAATAATTATTTTAATAATAATTATTAATATTATTTTGTATATTTCTGAAAATGTGACGTTGACTAAAACATCCAGCTATTAACACTTGATTGAACACACTTTGCACTAAATACATTTAAAGAGAACTTACAAAAAAACCTGACTTTCCCTCACCATATCATCTAACAACACCTTTTGCTTTGGTAAGAAAGTAATTGCTTCCTATTTATCTGACCCATGTTGGCCTTCCCTCTTGCTTCCCTGAAACATCAGACAATGTTAAGGTCATAGGTCAAAGCTATCAAGGCCACGTGTAGAACGATACTGTTGGTCCTCTAGAAAATTGAGCCAGAGATCACAGGGTTAGTTCTTGGAAAGATTTAGTGAGCGTACCAAATGCATCTTGATAAATACAGTGATTTATGTTGTTAATGACAAGCTGTTAATTAAAATGCACACGTGTGTAGGTTACAGTATCATTTATTTAATGCCTCTACCTGGACAGTTGTGGTAAGCTGACTCTGAAATTCCTTGTTTACCACCTTGATTTTCAGAGCTTTGTAAAAATCTATGCGTTTCAGATTTTCATTAAAATTGATCATATTTACTGTTTTTGTGCTTATATTATGCTTATATCAGAAATAACTGGTGAAAAATATATATATTATTATTTTATTGACATTTATTTATCATTTGATTGTATACTCATTGGAAATGTTATTTACTACCAGTGACAGTTATAAGAGGTAAACCCCTTTTTATTTAAAACATTTTCTGTATAAAGGCGAGTTTGAATGAATGACATAACTGCTCACTGTTGGTGTAGAACAGGAAGCAGATGTGTGTCTAGAAGAAGAGAACAGGTGATCATGGACTCCAGCGTTCCATGTTCACTGTCTGTTTGGAGTGCAGGAATGTTTGCAGGGCATAATTGGGAGATACGATCAGAAAAAGGGGCCAAGGTGCTGAGAGGCAAATGGTGAGGAGATGAAGCTTGAATTAGAATCACCCATGCAGGCAAGTGCATGAAGATTGGGAGAGAAAAAAAGAAGCACAGGCACTGGTTTAGGAACAGCTTTCTTTAACTCATTATTCATTCCCTTGTGACATCACAGGTGCATCAGACCTCAAAACTACCGCTGTGATGATCCAGCTTACTTAAGAGAGATTATCTCCACTTGTCTTCACTGTGCTACCTTTAAGAAATTAATATATGTTTTTACAGCTGAGGAGCTGTTCATTGGAAATCCACAATATATATAAACTATAAATTACTGTCAGCACCTCCTGTGGGTTGTTAAAGCCATTTGCAGTCTTTATTCACACCTGCTCTAGTATTCCTCTCACTACCTCTCGTGCTTTCTATCACTAAATCATACAATTGGGAGGCAATAAAAACCACTACTTCAATCCCAAAGGGCTAAACTAATTCCTAGTACGGCTCTGAAGAAAAATCCTTTTCTGTCTAGGAAATAATGGAGTCACTCTCAGTATGAAATACTAAAAAGTGAATTGTGGAGGCTTGTTACTGCCATTGAACAAACAAATTAAAAAGATTTTGTGAGTTTGTAGGTAATAAATTAGCAATTCTGACTTTCCTTCCTCAGAATTTCTGAGTTTATGCCTTGCTTTTATGGAGGCGATTCTGGGTTTTTTGTTTTTGCGATTTGGGGTTTATGCCTCACAATTCAGACTTTTTTCCTCAGAATTCTGAGTTTTCATCTTGCAATTTAGAATTTTTTATATGGACTTCTGAGGCCCCATTTACACTAATGCGTTTCGTTTTAAAATGCATAACTTTTGCTACGGTTACGCCTATTGTTTAGACTACTCCGGCATATTCCACATTCGAAAATAGAGACTTTGGAAAATGCTGCTGACCCCGTTTTAGTTGGAAAACTATTCTTTACGACCGTGTAACCGTATCTTGCATCTGTCTAGTATGTTGCTGTATTTGTTTCAGCATGACTCCCAATCGACATTTTTGGCTGCAATGGCCGCCTTGTAATCGTTAGTTACTTTGAGTAACAATTCCACCTCATTATCTGTCCACACAAAGATGTCTTTGCTTTTCCTCTCCATCATGCTCATTGTTGAACATTCCAGTGACTAGCAACTGATAGGGGTAGGCGGATCTATCTAAATATCGATAGTATCGATACCAACACTGGTATTGGATCGATACAATTGTAATTGACTCGATATTTTAATTTAAATATCTCTCATATACGTTCATTATACTTTGCTTGTGTCTTATTCCTCTACAATCCTGAGCAAATGCTGCTTTCACATCCTGGCCCACTTTGCTACTCCTCCCCCTCCTGCTGCTCTGCTGTGATTCGTTGTTGTGTCATCACGTGACTCACTGACACAACTTGCTGAGGAGCTGTGAACAGTGAGTGAAGATGATAGCACATTGAAGTCCAGAAGGGGGGCTTAGGGAATGTAATTGCACAGGTATATTTGTTCTTTGTTTATTCCTCAGTAATAATTGTGTGCACTTTATTTCATTTGCTTTTAAAACCAGAAAAAAAATGTTTATTCTTTATTTATTTTTATTTTTTATTTTAAAAGGCTGTAAAGAATTCATTCTACAGTGCCTAATAATTAAAAATTTTGTGGACGTCAATACATTAATAAAAATATTGCCTAATTAATTGATCATTCATCCACCTCAGAAATAATGACATAGACCTACTGCACTCCTCTACACAAAAGTTATTATTATTATTATTTTAAGTAAAAAGTATCGTATTGGTATTGGTATCGGCGATACTGACCCTATATGTATTTGGTATCGGATCTATACCAGAATTTGCAGTATCGCCCACCACTAGCAACTGACTTCTTGTTTACGTATTTACACGCATGCCCAGTGTGCATGAATGGTCATGTGACGGAAGTGTAGACGGAATTCGTTTCTAAAACATAGCTGAAACGGCAGTCTATACGCAGATCGTTTTAATTCTAAAATGCCATTTAAAAATGAAAATGCACTTGTTTAAACAGCGCCTGAGTTGACATTTCACAATTCTGACTTTGTTTCTTGAAATTATGAGTTTATACCTTGCAGTTTTTGTACATTTTGATTGAATTTTTAAATGGAATTTTAAGTTTAAATCTCACAATTCAGATGTTTTTACCTCAATATTCTGAGTTTACATCTTGCAATTTGTGAAATTCTCACAATTACCTTTTTCAAAATTCCTCTTTTTGTTGTTGTTTTCTTTTATTTTTAAAGCAACAGAGAATATACAGAGAAAGTATATGCAATCTCTGCATCCTAAATAGCGATTGGTCTTCAACTGTGCCTTTATTTGCATACTGAATTGTGATTTGACTTTCCTGTCTTGTATACTATTTGTATATTGCCACAATTTCTCCACAAAGGCACTAAGCAGAAAAAAAAAAAGATATTAGTGATAATAACAACAGCTGTTCTGATGATATTTCATATATGCCAAAGCACAGTCTCAAGCTTACCTACATAAAGCATTTGTTATTGTTTAGTCTTACACCACTGCTGTAAAAAACTGGCCAAAAAAACTCTTACTCACCAACAATGACACATGTGAATTTATGGTCATGCCGTTTGACATTGGGACTGTGTGGTCCGTGTTCAATTTCACCTCAGTCAAAGATTTACATTTATGAAACCTGATGCTCAGCACAAAGCCTCTGGTGACAGGGGCAACCTGTGGCCCACGCTGAAAAAAAAATTCAATCTCTCTGACTGGAGAATGAATCCTGACTAATAATGCACAGAAAACTGGCCAACTGTACGACACCAACACACCAACTCAGAACACTGTTTACAATAGGTGTTGAACCTGAGAGCAAGAAATCTGAATGTTTGCCGAAACGCTGTTTGGGGAGGTGAGAGTCTGGAAAGCTGTCAGGTGGTCATATCGTTACCTGGGAAGAAGGCCGAGATGAAATATTTTTTGGTTAATCCCAGCACATGCAAGTCCTGGATCAGGTTTCTGTGTGATTGCATAGGCTCTTCTTCGGATGAAATATCAGAATCCTGTAATAAGTAAATAATTATGATGAGCTACAGCACTCAAAACAAACATACTGTAAATAAGCACTTGCACCTAAATGACCTAAAGTTATTTTCACCATAGAGAAACTTATTATATAATTGTTATAAATCATATGAACCTTACAATGCAGACTCAGCATAAGCTCCTAAGGTGGTGTGTAAAAGATGAAAAACTACACCATCCATAAACCTGCAGAGAAAAACACTAAACATAGAAGTATCTATTTATTTGTATGAACCTGTTTTTTTACAGTATATGGTATGAACACACATACACACACACACACATATATAGATAGATACACTGCATGTCATTCAAAAGTTTGGGATCAGTAAGATTTTCTTTTTTTTAAATAATTCTCTTCATCAATGCTGCATTTGATCAGAAATACAGAAAAAGTAGTAATATTGTGAAATATTATTGCAATTTAAAATAATGGTTTTCTATTTTAATATACATTAAAATGTAATTTATTTCTATAATGCAAAGCTGAATTTTCAGCATCATTACTTCGGTCTTCGGTCATGATTCTTCAGAAATCATTCTAAAATGTTGATTTATTATCAATATCTGAAACAGTTTTGCTGCTTAATATTTTATTTATTTATTTATTTGGAACCAGTGATTATTTTTTCAGGATTTTTTGATGAGTTTAAAATAGTTTTTTAAAAGAAAACTATTTATTCAAAACAGTAATCTTTTGCAACAATATACAATATCGTTCAAAAGTTTGAGGTCAGCATATTTTTTTTACTGTCTTTTTCTTTAATGTAAAAAAAAAATTAAATAAATGTTTTTTTTTTAGCAAGGATGTGTTCAATGAATAAAAAGTGATAATAAAGACATATTGTTAGAAAATATTTTTTTATAAAAATAAAAAAACACTTTCTAACTTTATTCAAAGAAGCCCGAAAAAAAAATTCTGCAGAATTGTTTATATATATATATATACACACACACACAGTAAACATTAAATATGATAAAATATTTAAAAAAGCTTTGAATAAAATTTTGCAATATTCATCTTTCTTTAAGCCTTGAACTATTAAATCATATTTTGAAATGTCTAGGAGTGAGAAAAGAAAAAGGACCACTTAAAAGTGAGGAATTATTTTAATTATTTGTAATGTTTTGGTCTTTCTGCTGTCTTTTGCATTCACAGGTATATTAGATGTCATCGGTATAATAGAAACACTGGTGTCCGATTCTCTGGTTCTGTTGCAGGTCTTGTGTGCACTTTTAAGCAGCATTAACCTTAATAAATGAACATGTCAAATGAATCTGTCTCTTTACAGGCTGAATGTGCGTCTAACTGATGAACTGTTCACTTTTTCAGGGCTTTAATGGTTTTTGTGCACCCTAAGGACTGGAGTGTCCTCGTGTGAAAGGCTCTTTCTTCCAGTTTTACCTCCCATGATCCTCTCCTGGCCTGCGGCTGCCTGCCCCACACAGAGAGCTGGTTTTATTTGTGTGGGCTGCCCGGAGTGTTAAAATATCTTAGTGTCTCTCTGTAGGGGGAATGCTGATAGACACCTCTGCCACGATTTCCCAATTTGTTTTAAATTAGTTGAGACTCTGGTTAGCGTAATGGGGTGGGTTGGTGGGGGCCTGAGACACTTTAAATGTGTTTAATGACAGACAGAAATGTACCTGTGGCATGTTGTGATAGCATGAGCGATCTAAACAAGCCCTTGCAGACATGGCAGGGGAATTTCATGCCAAATAAGTTATAAAATGAAGTACTGTACACTAAAATGAAGTCATTTGAAATTATAATTCAATAAAGGCAGCAATTCTCTTGGCATGAAAAATCACAACTGGAACAAAATATATTTGGTTAACAGTAACAATCATAAATAAATATTCAACCAATGACTTCATAAAATAAACCTCCTGTAAACAAACTTTCACATTATGCTTTTCAAATTTATTTAACTTTTTTCACATATATATATATGCATATATGTAGGCAAAAATGTTGAATACAACTTTATAAAATAATAGACATACTCACAGAAACATTTATAAAATGTCCAAGTCTGTTTTTACATCAAAATGAGTTTCTGAAATGGTTTATAAACAGAAACAATATAAATAGTATATATAGGGTTAGTTCAGGATAACTGAGCAATTTATCCTATATTTGTACATATGGATGGATATATTAGCAATTCATTAGAATGCATATTTTTTATGATATAAATCTCTAATTATTTGTATTATAGAATGTATTATAGAATCTATTAATTATTTAAATCATTTAGAATATTTGTTCTTTTTTTTTTTTTTTTTTTTTTTATAAAACTGCTCAATTTAAATAATTCAACCAAAAAAGATTTAGAATTTTTATTTAGAATACTCAATTTAAATCATATTGGACTTTTGTTATAAGTTTTTTATATATACAACTGTGCAATAATAATCTTTTTAAGAACTTTTTTCTTTAATTAAGATGATTTAATGAAGATTTGTATATATATATATATATATATATATATATATATATATATATATATATTTTTTTTTTTTTTTTTTTTTTTTTTGTATGAGTAACCATATGCCATAATGCTGCTGATAGAGCTTGAGAACTTGAGCATGTAAAATTCCATTAAGGCGTTGAATTTAAATCTAGTGTATGTGAACCTGTCGACCCCGTTAGGTTAACAGAAGCTTTACTAAGCACAGACCAACTGTGACCAACTGTGTGGGCTAATTACACTCGCACTGTCTACAAAACAGCTTCTTCATTTTTCATCTGATGAGCTGTTCATACCTGTCTGACAGTGGCCACCTTCAAGGGTCCTGCTGATCCTCCTTCCCTCCTAATGATGGCTAAACAGATAGACGCAAATATGACAGGACTTTGCCTTGTAAAAACTGTGTTTGTCTCTCTGGTAATCAAGGTACGTTCATAACAGCCAAAAAAAAAAAAAAAAAAAAAAACTGGATTTGTTACAAAAATGTCAATACAGAAAGCAAACACCCCTACCAGACAGTAGGTAAGATATGTAAGCACACACTATACCAATACTTATTTCTTGGTTGCTTTTAGGTGATTTAAATGCACTATTATCAGTAAAAAAAAAAAAAATACACAGAAGAAAGTCATATAAGTTTGGAAATGTAAGTTTTCCGTGAACTATTCTAAAGCAGTGTCACATTAATGCATAAAATGAACATTTGCACCCTGTCTCATTCTACTGCCAGTCTTTAGCATGTTAACATAGCAGCAGACAGTTCAAACTGAAGCAGCTCCTCACACTGTTGTCTAAACAGGGATGTGACTCAGACTGATGAAAGGCTGAAGCCCCAGGCCCTGCTTAGCTTTACCACACTGTTCAAGTGTAACCTCACGCTGACCCTTGACCTGCCTGGTGGAAATATGTCCCTCCTCTCTCCCTGACATCACTCATGCCCCTTGACAAATCAGTCATGTTTCACCAACCGCCTACAGGCCCAAAACACACATCAGCTCACTGGAGATCCTGCGGAGGTTTGATAAAATGAGACGTCATTGCTGAATGGATCTCAAAAGAGAAGAAGGGAAGCTGGCGAAGGCACCACAAACAGGCTCTCGAAGTCGTCGCCTGAGGACGTGTCAGCATCCTGGGTGGTGACAGAAGTGCCATGAGGCAAGGAAACAGTGCCTGGAGCGAGAGCTGCCATGTTATCCTGTTCCGTTGAAATGCATTAGACTCATTGGGTTTCAAAGTGAAATGCAATGTTTCGAGTTGGCAGGCCCACCCAAAAACTATATGTTAGTCCTTCTGTTGCCACTAAGAAAAATATCAGAAACAAACTTGTAGCAGGCGAGTTTATATACACACTACTTATATATTAACTATATTCTGTGCAAAATTCATAACGCAATGCAAGTATGCACTGGCTTCTCAGTCTTGCCAATGGGGGCGCTGTCATTAGTGCAAACGGTCTTCATCTACACTCAGTTTTCAGTTTAAAGAGAAATTATCGATCTAAATGATAACATATCCAATTTATAAACAGATACATTTTAACTCTGTCGCGCCTTGAGTGCTGAGGTTTGTTACCGCAAGTTAGCAATACATCGTCCAAGAATTCACCAGAGTTATTAAAGTTAGTTAAGATTAAATCCAGGAAAAAAGTTACTTGAAATAAAATAAACGCTAACTGAAATAATAATAATTAAAAAAAATAATAATAATAAAAAAAGAAATCCAGCTAGTTGCCAGAACATTTCTTATTTTTATTTAGTTTAATAAAATAACTAAAACTAAAACTGGAATAACAAAAAAAAAAAACCTATATAGCAATATGGGACACAGAAAAACAAATAATAAAAGTTACAAAATTTTAAAATGGATAAGGGAAATACAAAAATACAATAGAGTAAGCACAAGTTAGAGCAAGCTTTGCCGCCAAATGGAGGTAACCAAATACACATTCAAATATGCCGAATAATAAACCTTCTACTTGCGGGTTTATGCAATTGGTCAACAAGATTTTTCAATATCTCTCTTATGCTCATAAAGGTTGCATTTATTTGATTACAAAATACAGTAAACCTGTAATATTGTGAATTAAAATAATTGTTTTCTTTTTTTAATATATTTTAAAATGTAATTTATTCTTGTGATGACAAAGAAACTTTCAGAATCATTACTCTAGTCTTCAGTGTCACATGATCCTTCAGAAATCATTCTTATATGCTCATTTGGTGCTTAAGAAACATTTCTTAATATTATAATATTATTTTAAAAGTTAACGTTTATTTATTTTATTTTTTGCAAATAAATGCTCTTTTTTTCTTTGTGTGTGTGTGTGTATATATATATACATATTCTAATTTCACTTAGTAGTAGTCATCTTGAAATATAACTTGGCACATTAGTATGTTAACTTGACAGGACAGCTTCTAAAGAAAGACGTCTAAAGAAATTGACAAAGTTTACCCCTTGTGTAAAGTATATTTCCGGCCTAGCTATTCAGATAAATGCATTCAGTCCCATAGACAACTCATTATGCTTTCCGATCCTGTGCTAATCATGTGGGTGCCGTGTCAGGAAAAGTCCTGAAAAGAGCGTCTGACTAGGAATGCTTGCCACAAACTGTGTTTTTTGCGCATTTCATTACATTCCAGAATGCTCCTCACAGTTTTCAGCTATAACAGACGGAAAAAACGATCCGTGGTGTAAGCATTATCCCCAAGACAGCAGTTTGGAGGGTGACCGCAATGCTGCAGTGAAGCCCTGCATGGTCGTTCACTTTTAACAAGTCATTGAGACAAGAAGACCATTAAGATCGATTCGCAGTCATAACATCAGTAAGGTCTTGTGCCCTAATGATCTCTCAACCCTGAGAAGAGATAGTGGCCGGGGGTGCCGTCACAGAACAAGGGAGAGGAAATTCCACATTAAAAAAATAATAATAAAAAAAATAGAGTGTGGACCCACAACAAAGACTCTAAGAGCTACCTGGACATCACAACACACCTGCACTGACACGGATGAGATGAGCAACAACTATATAAAGCTGGATAATGAAAATAACACGTTTCATTTTGGATTAAATCCAGTTAAATAACAGTTTTGAGCTGAATAATGACACTACTTATACTGTATCTAAACTGAACTTGTTTCATAGTTGATGAATCAACACTGCACTGAGTTTTCCATATGGAATGTAATATATGACATTGACATATATTTTACCTATACGGTTATCTATATCTTTGGGTGGATGAAGATATAAGTTTGTTAATTTAGGTTAATCATATTTCTATGTTTTTATTTTTATGGTTATATACAGGGGTGCGCATGTGCACATGCACAACCAAAATAAAAAATGTGCGAGTAAATCCATTCAGACCGCTCATTTGTATGCCAGCATTTTTGACATTTTAGATCGACTAACTGTAATACTTCAGAATAAAACGCAAAATTGTGGTATGTTTCATTCACTGATGTGCTTCACTTGGCAGCACTAAAACTGGCAGCGCATACTCGCCGACAATCTGCCATAATAAAAGCTTTCAGATTTTAGGTTAAAAAAATATGATTTGTATAAAAAAATAAAAATAAAAGTATATAAAAAAAAGAAAATATAAATATTAGCATCGTATTTTTTATGTGTACTATATATATACTTTACTCACTTTTTATTTTAAAATATAATAGTATTATCATACTTTATTTGTTATGTTATATGTTATTTATATATATATATATATGTTATTTATATATATATAAGCAAAAGCACGCACATCAATCTAAACTGGGTGCTCGACCAAAAAAACAAGCAGAAAAATACTTGAATGTAAAGTCGGCAACATAGCTTCAAAGGTATTAAAAACTATTGCATAGCGTATGTGACGTTTCGAGCATGCAGGCTCTTCATTAGACAGATGAGAAACACCGATTTACCAATCTTTATAGGACTACCTCCAAGTAATTAAAGGTCACATGACAAATATAATATTATCATGATATGATAGTGTGAGTACCCAACCAAATCTCCAGATTCTCTCAATAGAACCAGACTGAAATTCGTACGTGCACCCCTGGTTATATATGAAGCAACCATATCATTCTATGTATGCAACTTTTTTAACATATATCTAAATGTTTTTATAAATACATTTAGATAAATAATTAACTATAGACAGTTATCAAACTGATTTGAATGAACACTGAACTAAACTGGGCTAAATGACTGTTGTCTTCTTTATTTGAATTTGTTCCATAATTGATGAATTTTACAACATTAACAGTTATTTTCCTGTTTATTAATATGAAGCTGCTTTGAAACATATTGTATTGTACGAAATGCTATGTAAATATTTTGATTTGACTTGCCTAAACCTGCTACAAACTTAACATGATCCCTAACAGGAACCTCTTTGCATGAGGAAACAAAAGTCTTTAAAACTTATTAAAATAGTTCATCCAAAGATAAAAAAAAAAATTACTCACCTTTTGCAAGCAAACACACACTTTCTGCGTGGATCATACTGCATTTAAGTTATTTTAAGAATAGATTTAATATCTTAAATATTTTACGTTTTTTTCTGAAATGATCATTTGTGAATTTGAATATACTATACTGAGTAAACTGAATATAAACTGTATATAATTAGTCAAATGAAGTTTGAGAGCAAAAGTAGAGAAGTGTAGCGAATTTCATTCTGAACTATTCTTATAATTTAATACACATCCATATTTTCCCAGCAGATGCCACTCTAGGCAAACGGTCCCTGTCATACAGTATTAAAAAAAGAAAACAGTCCTCTGGGAGAGAACAAATAGGCCTAATCATTCCTCTAATGATCTAACATATGAACCAAATACTTTACTTCCTGCATCAGTGACACTAGATGTCAAAGCATTTGTAACAGACTTACAAATGCTCATCTGCTAAATATTGTTTTAACACTATATACAGTAGTGCCACACTTTCACATGCAGTATTAGTAATTTTAGCTTCTTAGCTTTTCTTGTACAGCAACCTTTTTAGGGTAGGGTACACTTTCTTAAACATTTTTATTGCATGTGCAAAAGTTCTTGCATGAGGTTGTGAGCATGTTGCAAGGATTTATTAACCGATCGAAAACGTCAATAAAGACATTCAAGACGTTACGGAAGATTTCCATTTCAAATGAATGCGGTCTTTTGAATGTTTTATGTATCAAGGAATCCTGGTAATTACATAAATAAATAGAAAATTTACAAAAATGTTAGGCTGTTTTTGACATGGATAATAATAAGAAATGTTTCTTGAGCAGTACATTTATGATTTCTGAAGATCATGTGACACTGAAGACTGGAGTAATGATGCTGAGAATCCAGCTTTGACATCACAGTAATACATTTCATTTTAAAATATATTAAAATTAAGTTATTTGAAAATTTTGTAAAATTTCACAATATTTCTGTTTTTTGTTTTTGTTTTTATCAAATAAATGCAGCCATGGTGAGCATAAGACTTTTTTAGAAACATTAAAACAATCTTACAAGCCCAAAAATCTGTGAATGTCTATGTGTGTGAGATTTTCCACCTGTTTTATTGCCTACTAAGTGAAAATCATTTGTAAGTCTATAGTGAAAGTGATGCTTCCCATGGAAATAATAACACATAGTATTTACTCATTACCTTATCTCCTGGCCATCAATATTGATAAATAACAGAACAACGTGTGCAATGTTCATAAATGAAGATAAATATCTTCTAGGATGTGCCATCATCACTAGTTGCCAGGAATACAGAATTCGTTTAAGCTTTTTGTGGAACAGAGACCTGAACTTCTGCCACTTCTTTGAGTCATTGGTTACGCACCACAGTTGCTCAACTCTGCAGGGACCTTCAAACGCTCACAATATTGGATGTTTAAGAGCTCTGCTCGTTAAATTCATTGCCATTGTAATTTATATAGTCTTGTTATCTTAAGTGATTGTTGATTTAAGCCTCTCACTTGAGCAGATGTGAAAATTAGACTTCCCGCTCGTGCTGAGAGGCATGTTGTTGGACCTGCTTCTTGTTGGCTGCTCCTCTGCTTGGCGCTGGAAGGAAAAAGGGAAGACAGATAAAAATAAGCAAAACAATTAGCACAGCCAAAAGCTCCTGTGTGAGAGTGATTTGAGATTAGCAGTCAAAGTGCAAGAGTTCATCGAGGGCTTGTTGAACCGCAGCTGAAACCATGCTTCACCAAATCCCGAAATAAACATCTTGGATATCCAGAGTTATTTTTCTAAATATAAATAATGATTTTTATTACGTTAGCTGGATAGAGCATGGCGAATGTTTCTAATGAAATGTAGAGAGGTAAAACAAGCAGTGTGTTTTATGTTTGTTATTCGTCAGAATTGGTTTAATTGTATCGTGCGATTGCGTTCAACAAACCCTCTTGTTCCTCTCCGACAATAACGCTGCATTTCGTCTTCCTGACATGTATCTCAACTCTGATGTGTTTCAGAGACGGGAAGGCACATTGTGAAAGCCTTCTGGGCCAAGCTTCAGCCAAATATTTCTTCCAGATGCACACAGCACTCGGACCCCCAGGAGAAACATGGGACGCTCGCTATGTCGAAGGCCCCTGAGACCGACTTTTTCTCAGCACGTGTCATTTTGCCTCGGTCACACACAAACATGTTTTTCTGGAGGCGGATTGCTGGGTGGTATAGATCGGAAAAGAAATTAGATTTCCAGTATTGTGCGATTCATCATGTTCTCTAAAACTGTTGGATATAAATAATCTACTTTTAGAGTGCTGGTCATTGCTGTCACATGATCCCCACATGTGTGATCTGGTATCCTTTTTTTTTCTTCCTTGAAAACTCTTGTCAGAGGTAATTAAGTTCCACTTGACTTGTACCACCCCCTCTTACTTATTTTTTTTTACTGGTACATTAGTCAGCAGACATCCAACAGGGCAATGATACATCAAGGCCTTTGGGTTATCCAGCCCCAGCAGTAGAGACAAAGATGAGAAAACACCCCAGATCAGGTAATGTACCCCTGTGATAAATTGAGAGCATATTTCATGTCTGATGAGGAGGACCATTGTTCACCTGAGCGTGGACTCTGATAATTGGGACCACAGACGATACCTGCTACTGTCAAGTACTTTTAAGATATTTGTTTAAATCTCTTGTCCTATAAACAGTAGGGGAAAAAATAGATGAAAAGCTCATTTCTAAATCTCTAGCTTGTAAAATAGTAACTCTGGCAGTGTGGAAAGCCGTTTCAATCTCTGTTGGTACAGCAAAGTCACGGACCGACATGTTCTCCTGCCAGACCCTCTTAAGCTGGCCTATCACTTGCCTGAGCAGAACAGTGAAAAGAGAGAATTTGATATTGATCCAACTTCCCAGACACCCACAGTCAGGGATCTTGTTAACAGGATTAGGACACCCTGAATAGACTTACACCAGAGACAGAAAAGGCCTTCTTGTTGAAGAGGACCCTCCAGCAAATCTCAACCAAAACCCTGTACTTCTGCCTACACTTTAAGAGAGTCCTCATGTTAACCAAGAAAAGTAGAAATGGGATTTGGGGAGCAAAATCTGCACTCATGTTTCCACTAAAGTTTGTACATGTTGATGTCAAAACACAATGCATGTCCCAAACAAAACACAGCAAAGAAAGACCTAGAACATATGTTCCCATAAGACAACATAAAACAATTGCACAGCGAGTCGGACTATATGTAGGTATAGGAAGTATTTAGCAATTTTGTATTCCTGCTTTTTGGTACTTACATACATAAATCAACAGTCCGTAAACACTATAATAAAGCAGCTAAAGTTCATTCAAACACTCAGAAAGGTATGGAAAAAATATGATAGAAAAAAATATTAAATGGGAAAAATATATATATTTCAATGCTTTTCTGCTTTCAGAGAACCTATCACAAGTTTTGTTTTCTATCACAAAACATTGGCGCATTCTCTCACAAAAGTATTGCGGTAAACCTGAGAAAGGTTGCATTCTCTTGCGAAAGTATTGCATTCCTCAGAGAAAGTTTATATTCTCTTGCAAAACATATGCATTTTTGGATAAAAGTATTAAAAAAAGAAAAGTTGTGTTCTCTCGCAAAGCATTTGCATTCTATCCTGTTCCCAAGATAAACTTTGTATACTCCTATAAAGCATTTGCATTTTTTAGCAAAAGTACTTTGTTTCCCTGAGAAAATTAGCATTTGATGGCAAAACATTTGTGTTCTAGTGCAAAAATATTGCATGCCCTCAAAAACCATTTACATTCTCTTGCAAAAGCATTATGTTCCCCAGAGAAACTTTGTATTATCTTGCAAAACATTTGCATTCTATTGCAGAAGTATTGTGTCCCTTTGAGAAACTTAGTCTTTTTTGGTAAAGCATTAGCATTTTCTTGCAAAACTTTTCCATTCTCTTGCAGAAGTATTGTGTTTCCCAGAGTTTTTGCAAAACTTTGCTAGCAAAACATTTGCAGTCTAGTGCAAAAGTAGTGCATTCTCTCAAAAAAAAAGTTGTCTCGTACTCTCGCAAAACATTAGCATTTTCTTGCAGAAGTATTGTGCTCCCAAGAGAAACTTTGCATATTCTCACAAAACATTAGCATTCTTTCAGCAAAAGTACTTTGTTCCCCTGAGAAACTTTGTGTTTGCTGGCAAAACATTTACGTTGTCTAACAAACTGTTTCTTCGAGAAACCTAGCATTTTCTAGTAAAATGATTGAATTAAGCTGCAGAACATTTGAGTTCTCTCTCAAAAGTATTGTGGAAAGTTTTTGCATTCTCTTGGAAAACTTTTGCATTTTCTGGCAAAAGTACTTAGTTGCCCTGAAAAAAAAAAAGAAAACTTCGCAAACCATTTGTATGCTATCACAAAAGTATTCTGATCCACTGAGAAACTTTGTGTTTGGCAAAATATTTGCGTTCTCTCTCGCACAAAATTTTTAAACTATTCCATCACCAAAGTTCCTCAAGCGAGCACAAAGTTTCAGGGGAACACAAAAGTTCTGCAAAAGAACACAAAATCATTAATAATTTTTCATCCCATCTCATTTGTATTTTTCCATCACCATGTCCCCTCAGGGTCTGCGTAGAAAGGTTCAATTGAATTAGTGTCTGATGTTTCTACGTGCTCAATGTGGCCTTCCCCGTGTGGCTTCCGTGTCTATAAGCGTTCAGATGACTCATTCTTCTCCACTATACCCGTCAGACATCCAGGATCCAGAACCCTTTGACTGGCACCTCTCCTGCGGGCTGCCTCTGTGGCGATAAATCCCAATTATGACCCCTTCTATTACAGCTAGTGAAAGGTCATGTGACCCAGACGGCATTCTCGGGCATGATTAGGATTAGCAGGCCATCTCTCCTGGACGGAACTGTCGCCAGTAGCTCTGCTAGTTACTTAGCGCCTAGCCATCCCCGCCAAAGAACAACAAGCCAGTGTCTGCTGCATCTAAAACCCTCTGGATTAGAGGCAAGACCCCACCAGAGCATGACAAGGCTTTTGTCACTGGACTCCATTGGCTTTAAGACAGCTTGTTGTCTTCATTTTGTTCCCGCTCTAATTCAATCACGGGAGATCTTGGAGAACTAGATTAAGCACTGTTGTTGGAAACGGATTTCATGCTGGAGCCAAAGGAAAGTGTAGATCGAGAAAAAATCTATTAACGGCCAATGGAATTTCTTTAAGGCGTGGCCTGCAGAAACCCAGGTTGCCGATTGCAAGGAATATTTGTGAAGCTTTTTCATCTATTCTTCACAGAGTAATTGATTATATTTTTGGTCTTAATGTAAATTTTATTGCTCAGGACAAACAGAATGTACAACAAGTATCAACTCATGATAGGTAAAAATTGATAGCCTGAATGCACTGTAAGTCCCTTTGGATAAAAGCGTCTGCTAAATGCATACATTTTATTTTAATTTAATTTATCAAGAAATGTCACATGCCAGATATAAACAAATTTTAATTGCAATAGATATTAAATTTCATGTGATTACATTTCCAAACTGCAGAGGTAAACCTTCTTCCATTCTTATGTGGACTTCTAGTTTAACCAATGCCATTTAAGGTGTGACTCTATGCAAACCAAAGAGTTTTAACATACCTATCAGTAAGCATTCCCATTTATTTTGCTTGGTTGATGCATGAATCCCTTAATTAGATTAAAATGTTCTGTGACTAATATCACTATAATAAAAATAATGAAACTTTATTTTAAAAGCCTTGTCAAAATGGAACTGAAATTATATTTACTGCTGTCAGTTGAATAAAATATTTAACAATTATTAACTGAAAAGCTGCATTACATGCATTAATGTGTTAATTTACATTATAATTTACAAATTAACATTAATTTAATAAAATAATAATGATTTATATGTAGCTTGCAAAAATATTGATATTGTCAGAATACATGCATAATTTTAAATGGCTGGCAATGGAGAGAAATTTATTTTTGACTATTTAATGTAGTTACTGCACTGTCCAGCAAGGGCTCCAACATTTTAATCCAACAATGGCAGATGGAAACCAGTTTGGAAACAGTCATTATTTAGAGTTTGTTTCAGAACTTACACCTTTAAAATATACTAGTATTACCCAGCTAACAAAAATATGTTCTACAGACAATTTCCATTTTATAATTTTGCAAACATTATGGGAATGTTACTTTTGAATATTCTCTGAACATTTTGAAAAGAGTAGCAACATTTAAAAATGTTAGATGGACATTCAACCGAAATCTTTCAGAAAAAAATGCTGCATTAATAATGTATAAATAACGATTTTTGTGCTAACATTTTAAGAATATTATTGAAGACCTGGAAACGTTTGACAACATGTTACTAGAAGAACGTTTGTTCATGACTTTGAGAGAACCTTGCCAGAACATCAGTCAAATTCTGAGAATGTTCTCTGTTGGCTGGGTAAATGGATCTAACAAAAAACAATTATCAAACAGTTCTGTGTACTATTCACAATCTATATGAATCAATTAATTACTGAATCCAACAATGAATAAAAGAGAACAGTCTCTCTGCAAAATTCCCATAAACAGACAACAGGAGCTCTCAGAAAAAGAAAAAGAAAAACTAGTTATGCTACACAAATAACCATTCATGGCTTGCATCCATGTCAATCAAATCTCTCCATGGCACTTCAGAGGGTCTGATCTGGCCGAGAGCAAAGACACACAGCCTCACCGTCGGTGAGCTCATCCCTCGGCCCATTCCTCTCTGATCCCCCTTGGCACCCCTTTCTGATGGTATCTTAATCTTTCCTGTGAATGAAGGTCTCCCACCTCCCCTGATGGGGTCTGTTAAAAGGCCTCTGCTAACCTATTTTGGGGACAGCAGTGCATATGGTTTCAGAAGCCTGGTGGTATTTCTAACCTCATTGTTGACTCACAAGAATTGCATTGAACCCACGTCCCATGGCTGCATTTTAATAGGGAATGGAAGTGCTGGGTTGTGTCACATTTCCACAGGACTCCAATTCCACTGGGAATTCCAGAGCTATGAACTAATGTATCAGGGACTGTGATCAAGCTATTGTGGGCTGCTGGAAACAAGCGTGCTCTGGTCTAATGGCTCTAGCCCATGCTGGTAACCAGAAGGTAGCCGATTTGAGCAACAACGGGCCACCATTGTGCCCTTGAGGAAAATGCTTAAAGACTACATGAAATCAAAACTGACCATATACTCTCAGGTACAATATTTTAGGTCTTATTATGCATGATTAATCTGAATGTAATACCAAAATGTAATATATTACTACTGGGATACATTGGTAGAAGCTGACCTTCAGCCTCCACATCCGCAGCCTCCCTGGCATTTCACAAGTTGATGAATTCCTGATAGATAAAATCAAGACCTGCTTCTTCTCTTATTGAATATCTGATTTAATTTGTAAATGTGTTACATTATGGAAGTGAAATGGGTTGCAAGTGCCAATTAAAGCCTAGGTTGCTACTGTAGATAAAAGCACCTGCTAAATGGTTATATATTGCATGAACAAATGGGGTGGACAGCCTTGAATATTCCTAATATAACTGGAAAATAACTATAAGATGTCAGATACTTTTCATGTGAGTTTCAACAGTTTCAACAACACCACAGCTGTACTACAAAAAAAAAAAAAAAAAAAAAAAAAACTCACAAACAATCGATATTGCTCATAGATAAACTCTATGGACGAATTATAAAAAATAAATAAAAAAAATAAAATAAAAATTCAATTCAGCCTTTTGTAGACAGAGAGTCATCTGCAGGCCAGCAAATGAATAAAATGTTTGACATTTCTGTTATATTTGTGTAAATACATTTTAATAAGCAATATATTTTGTCCAATTTGGTATATTTTGAAATACATTTTTTGAAAATATATATTAAAATACAGTATATAAATCATTGGTAGTATGCTGTAAAAACTGCTTGTTTACTAATAGCAAATGCCATTCATCAAATTCCCAGATTTGTGTTATGGTATGTCTACACGTGTGTGAAAATGGCAGTAAATCTCATTCAGTTGCAGTGAGGTGAACTGAAGGGGTTATTCAGTTCAAAACCTGTGGTTAAAAAAAAAAAAGCACGAGCATAATGAAGCCCAGATGCTTTTCAGAGCATACATAACCAGCATATGTTGTGTTTCGGATGCTGGTCCCCATTATAGGATGCTGGTATTCTTGCGTAGCCACACTTTGACTTGTAGCATAAAGTCTGGTTCATACCGCAGTTTTAGACTAGTCAATAAATAAATTATAATACAAAAAAAAAAAAAAAACACCTGGAGGAAACTTAGTGACCATGTGCAGATTTATTTTATTTTTTTCTATTTCACAGTACTCACTAATATCTATTAATACATACTATTTAGCACTCCAAACAAAATGTCCACACCAGGCTTCTTAGCTTAACCAGCAAAAGTTCCAAAGCTTGTTGACAACCTTCACCATCTAGCCATTTTTCCACTTTCCACTATCAACAGCAGGGGTCTCAAACTCATTCCTGAGGTGTTTCTCAATGTCAAGGATACTTCCTTGGCAGGACTGATACGGAGAACACGTACATGGAACAGGCTAGCAAGTGCACGTAATTGCGTCATTACGTCAGTGAAAAGGTCCGTTTGAATAACGCTGTGGATGGTATCGTTAAATTACTTTGGAAAACTTAACTAGTTATTTATAAAAGAAATGCCGATGACGCAACCATGTTAACAATTGTTAAATGACAGGTCCGGTTTGGTTAACCATTTGTATTTGTATAATTTACAATATCAATATGGAAGTAATTTGTGCTGGCATTTAAACGTTAAACTTTACTTATATTTACTACAGTTATAACAAATGTTTGGTAATGTAAATAAAAACCGTTAACGACTTGAATTTTTGAACAAGATAGCAAAGCTGCGCGCATAGGATTGTGGGTGATTTGAGAGCACGAAGAGCACGAAGGATACACATATGCATCCTTTCCTGTGTATGGCATATTTTTCGAACAAAGAACTCAGTCCTTGGTTGAAATTCCGATGGATGTCGATGACGTAGCATCCACAAAATACTGGCTTCCGAGGATCCTTCCTTGACATTGAGAAACACCTCTGGAGAGTTTTGGTCCAACACACATATCATGTAGTTTTCAGATAACCCTGAAGGACTTCAGCTGGATCAGGTGTGTTTAATTATGGTTGAATCTAAACTCTACAGCGCTCCGGAATTTAGTTTGACACCCCTGATCTAGACAATTGCCAATCTAGCACTAATAATCAGCATAAATCTTTGAGGATCAGCATGGTCTTTTAAGCATGGTTCAAGCAAACTAATCCCAGTTTAATGGTTACATTCTCATACTAGCACAATAGCTATTCCTCCATTGAGACATTCAGGTTCTTGCTATAGACATGGTTCAGCTAAAGCTCTTATTTCATAAACTCTCTCATTTATGAGACGTTCTTTTCATGTGAAGACCAGAGATAATCCTGATTGATTGATTGATCTCATTAACTTGGATTCTTGTCACATGACTCATAAGCTAATGCTGAATCATACACTTCAAATAGTCCATTACAGCAACCCTGATAAAATATCTTGCTATTCTAGAAACGCTCTCCGCTGATGCCGACCATCCTAAAACTTCCTAGCTGCAGCATTCAGGCGTTATGAGGTGTGACACGCAGCTGGGGCCTGTTCTCTCAGAAATACGCTTGTGTGTTTCTTGGATCATTGGGTAAGGGGATATAATAGGGGGTGTTGCGAGCACGGAGCGCTCGCTCAGACACAATCAGCACCTGTTCCCTCCCTGATCGCTCTAAGCTCAGTGTGTAATTAATGGATGTTCTTGCTTTTCAGAGGGCTTATATTATGTTTACAGAAGTAACAATAACTCTCTTTATCATGTCATAATTCAAAATGGACTTGCTTACACATAGTGACCAAAGCTACGTCTAAATTACTGTACAAGCTGAGCATCTGAAACCTGCACAGTTTAAATTTACAGGAAAACTGCAAGCTGTGCCAGAAATTCACTGCAAGTATTGCATTCATAAATACAAATAAGAAATCAGTAAGTCTCTTTGAGAATCTTTGATATGAAATAAATAAATAAATACTGAAATATTGAAATATAGTACAAGCAAATGATGTGTCAAGCAGGGACTTCTTTGGAGCATCTGCAGTAGTGTTTATTATCATAAATTATAAGGTGATTAATTTTACTTCCATCTAAATGCACAGTAGAGTTACATGTATTTTGTTAAGTCTAATATAGATTTTCACAATATCCATATGGTGACTTAATACAGTGAAATTAACCAAGTAACATGCTTTTAGAAAATTTTTACACTGTGTACAGGAGAGTTGGGAACCAGGAAACATAGGTCATGAGCGTGTTAATAAGTGAACATGAAGTGAATGATACTGTGAGGCTGATGGCATTGAATATGAGGGGAACAGAGACCTGGGGGAGGGTAGAAAACCACCTCTGGTCCTCACGACATCACAAACACTGAATAAAACCCAGTCTCAGTGCAAAGCTTGTCTTAATCATTCATTTGACAATGTGTGTGAGCATCTGCTTGACAGCACTTTGCTGACATCCAGTCTGAAGAGCATTATTGTTCTATGTTACACATTTCTATAAAGCTCCCATCCAGAACCTCTTGTCAATCGATGGCAACACAGGGAAAAGTTTAGATGTGTCTCAGGTGTTGTTTTTTTTTCATTGTGAAAGTAAGGCAAGTTCAGCTAAGATTACCACACTATTGATTTAAATAGTTCAATAAGTAGCAGTGCTTGCTAAAGCTAAGTATTAAACTCCATTAGGCATGTGTGATATTTGTTATCTATGATAATGTTAATTGTTGTTTTAATGAAGTGTGAGTAGACATTATCAAGAATATCACTCACTTGCAAAAAAAAAAAAAAAACATCTTGAAAAGTCCAAAAAGTCTTTGTTTTTGTTATAAGATGTGATATACCCTGATAACAAACGTACATCACAGAGACGTCTATTTGACATCTGCAAGATGTATTTTTAGTGTTTGCTCATCTGCAATATGTCTATAGGACATTTCTTATCTGATGTCAAATACACATTTACAAGATGTCCTGAAGATATTTATGATTTAGAATGAATGTAAAATTGACGTCTGAATCAGATGTTTGTACACCGCAGATGCTTTCATGAAGCGATCTTTAACAGACATTTTGCAGACGTACCTGTGCTATCTGGGTAGTTTAGTGATATCTCAAGAGCAAGAGTGATGTTTTCCTGAATAGTGGCAAGTGAATGCAATCTCGATTACGAATGTGATTTTAACTGTTAATAAAAAATAAAAATAAAAGTTACAACTGAGTGAGTTACATTTTAGACATTATTGGCAATGGAAATACACTGAACAAAATTTCAAATTGCAACACTTTTGTTTTTGGCCCCATTTTTCATGAGCAGAACTTTAAGATCTAAGACTTTTTCTATGTACACAAAGCCTAGTTCTCTCAAATATTGTTAACAAATCTGTCTAAATCTGTGTTAGTGAGCACTTCTCCTTTGCCGAGATAATCCATCCACCTCACAGGTGTGACACATCAAGATACTGATTAGACAGCATGATTACTGCACAGGTGTGCCTTGGGCTGGCCACAATAAATAGGCATTTTGTGTAGACAGAAAAAGTCTTAGATCTTTGAGTTCTGCTCATGAAAAATAGGGGCAAAAACAAAAGTGTTGCATATAGAGCATCGCGTTAGTTCAGTCAGGTCATTTTAGTCATGCTTGCGTCAGCTGACAGTCAGCTGTTCCTGACGTGTACCAATCCAGTCTTGACACCTATCTCCTGCGGTCTATTTAAATTCCCATTATTCAGTGTCTCTCCATCGCATTGCTGCTTGCAATTAACTCCCTCCTCAAACCCCAACTCCACCAACTGAACCTGTAATCTGATCTAACTTGTTCTTTCTTTACAGTGTCTTCATTGGAAGCAGTCTCTATGACATTTTGTTTACAACTCATGTAATTGTGAATTGTAATTATGTATGCTTATAATGGTTCTGTCCTGTACCCCAGGGGGGTTTGTCTTGCTGCTCTCCCCTCTCTGTCCAAGCATGGCTGCATGGACAGGTGTGTGGAGTGTTGCCAAGAACATAACCATACCGCCAACACTAACTGTATGCAATTATAATTGTCATTAAATATACTTGACTGAAGTGGTCCTGATTGAATTATAATTTTGTTCTGTATAGTTCCAAACAAAATTGGATCAAAACAATTGTGTATTTCAGAGAAACACTGCAGCATTTCACTAATGAATGAATCTGTTTTTGAACAACTCATTTGAGTCAGCGATTCAATGATCCATTCCTAAAGACAGTCACTTGCTAAATGCATCAGCCGATTTAAAAAAAAATTAATAAATAAATCCCACAGACTTACATTGAAGGAAGGAGTTGAACCATATCTAGAGACAAGAATATACAGTCTTGTTCAAAATAATAGCAGTACAATGTGACTAACCAGAATAATCAAGGTTTTTAGTATATTTTTTATTGCTACGTGGCAAACAAGTTACCAGTAGGTTCAGTAGATTCTCAGAAAACAAATGAGACCCAGCATTCATGATATGCACGCTCTTAAGGCTGTGCAATTGGGCAATTAGTTGAATTAGTTGAAAGGTGTGTGTTCAAAAAAATAGCAGTGTGGCATTCAATCACTGAGGTCATCAATTTTGTGAAGAAACAGGTGTGAATCAGGTGGCCCCTATTTAAGGATGAAGCCAACACTTGTTGAACATGCATTTGAAAGCTGAGGAAAATGGGTCGTTCAAGACATTGTTCAGAAGAACAGCGTACTTTCATTAAAAAGTTGATTAGAGAGGGGAAAACCTATAAAGAGGTGCAAAAAATGATAGGCTGTTCAGCTAAAATGATCTCCAATGCCTTAAAATGGAGAGCAAAACCAGAGAGACGTGGAAGAAAACGGAAGACAACCATCAAAATGGATAGAAGAATAACCAGAATGGCAAAGGCTCAGCCAATGATCACCTCCAGGATGATCAAAGACAGTCTGGAGTTACCTGTAAGTACTGTGACAGTTAGAAGACGTCTGTGTGAAGCTAATCTATTTTCAAGAATCCCCCGCAAAGTCCCTCTGTTAAAAAAAAGGAATGTGCAGAAGAGGTTACAATTTGCCAAAGAACACATCAACTGGCCTAAAGAGAAATGGAGGAACATTTTGTGGACTGATGAGAGTAAAATTGTTCTTTTTGGGTCCAAGGGCCACAGGCAGTTTGTGAGACGACCCCCAAACTCTGAATTCAAGCCACAGTACACAGTGAAGACAGTGAAGCATGGAGGTGCAAGCATCATGATATGGGCATGTTTCTCCTACTATGGTGTTGGGCCTATTTATCGCATACCAGGGATCATGGATCAGTTTGCATATGTTAAAATACTTGAAGAGGTCATGTTGCCCTATGCTGAAGAGGACATGCCCTTGAAATGGTTGTTTCAACAAGACAATGACCCAAAACACACTAGTAAACGGGCAAAGTCTTGGTTCCAAACCAACAAAATTAATGTTATGGAGTGGCCAGCCCAATCTCCAGACCTTAATCCAATTGAGAACTTGTGGGGTGATATCAAAAATGCTGTTTCTGAAGCAAAACCAAGAAATGTGAATGAATTGTGGAATGTTGTTAAAGAATCATGGAGTGGAATAACAGCTGAGAGGTGCCACAAGTTGGTTGACTCCATGCCACACAGATGTCAAGCAGTTTTAAAAAACTGTGGTCATACAACTAAATATTAGTTTAGTGATTCACAGGATTGCTAAATCCCAGAAAAAAAAAATGTTTGTACAAAATAGTTTTGAGTTTGTACAGTCAAAGGTAGACACTGCTATTTTTTTGAACACACCCCTTTCAACTAATTGCCCAATTGCACAGCCTTAAGAGCGTGCATATCATGAATGCTGGGTCTCATTTGTTTTCTGACAATCTACTGAACCTACTGGTAACTTGTTTGCCACGTAGCAATAAAAAATATACTAAAAACCTTGATTATTCTGGTTAGTCACATTGTACTGCTATTATTTTGAACAAGACTGTAATTGAGGCCTGGGAATGGACTCTTCTGACTTGGCTTATTAATTAATACAAATAATAAATTAATAAAATTTAAATATACAAAAATGTAAATAAATGATAAAAATATTTAATTTAGTTTATTCTTCATGTCATATTTTCTTATTTTTTTTTTTTTTGTATATTTTTAAAGTCATGTCACAAATGCATTCAAAAAGCCAAACATGAAGCAATATGTTAGTCTATTTTTGGCCTTCAACATGAGCGGAAAAGATTCATTGATTGAAATTAAATTCAGTAGGACGTGTAATACAGAGATTAAAGCTCTTGGGTAGGTTGTAAAATATTTGCAATTGAAGCTACTTTGTTGGTTGTCAGTGTGTTTGCAGTAAGCAAATAGTTTATGATGACTACTTTAAACAGCAGTTTGTTTAATTAAAAAAACGGTAGTAAATTTTGTCACACCCAGCAATGATTCACTCACATACACTTTGGTTGCTGGATCATCTCAAAGACAAAGTCTTTGATTTCACCTGAAGTAATAAAACAAATACAATATTTATAAAATATGAACATGCACAATCATCTGTGGTGTTTCTAAATCTATTTTATTACACATGCAAAAGTAACTTCTACACAGCACCCGGTGTGCAAAATGTAGTGTGAGAGCACTGACTGATGCTCTCAATTGAGTAGGATTTCAGCTTTTTGTTATAGGCGTCCCTCAATCCCATTCAACTGCCGTCTCTTTTTTGGGGAGCTCTGTGTTAGGGATGCGTTTTGGAGCCACTGACTCCCCATTGTCTGTCGAGGGGCCCTGCTGTCCTGCTTCTTTGTTATGACAGTTGGACGGCTTTTATACAGACTAAATAAGATAACTCAGCTGTTCATTTGAGGGACTAATGCAACACCCCCATCAACCACCCAACCAGCATCTAAAGAGGCCCTAAAAACCCCCAAAAACTGCAGGTCACACTCCGAGTCTCAACACATCGAACCAGCTCAAGAAATTACAGCAGCAGTTCTCAACTGGATTTGTTTGAGGAACCAGACTTCATATTACATGCTGATCAAGGGCTAAATGTAACCCATGTTTAATGCAGTCTGGGTCAAAACTCCCTTTAAATGTGTTTTACCTACCAACCTGTCAGTATAGGAAATGACCTACAGTCAGGGGCGGACTGGCCATCGGTAGCACTGGGACATTTCCTGGTGGCCTGACGGTCATTTTGGCCTCCCGGCTGCCGCTGTGCAGTCGATCAGGCTGACGTGCAATAGGCTGTTATGCAACTGCAAATTAATTGACGGTTTTATGAATCTACGAATCAGGCGATCGCGGAGTGAAAATGACACTACATGACCAAACATCAGCGGAGCACTTCCTAATTGGCAATATCCAGAGGTAGGCTTTATCTTAGAAAATCCTGCAAAAAAAATGGAGCCGTAAATGCAAAGGAGAATCAGAGACGGAACCAATAAAAATGAGAAAAGCCCTGGCCACAGTCATGTTCGCCAGTAAGGGAGCAGGTCAGTCAGAATTACATTTATATTTACTATTGGGATATAGTAAATAGTAACTCTTCTATAATGACAAAAAGAACCCTTTTGGCACAAAGGTTCTTTAGGCTATTATTCATTCATATATTGCATTATTCTGCAACATTTTGTATTTGTAATTAAATTATTGTTTGGAGTAACTTCACATTTATTATACATATATCACATTTTAATCATGCTGATTTTTGGAGAAAAACTGAAATGGCACTCTTTGTGTGATATTGATTGACTACAATGATATAAATATATATATATTTTCTAACCCCCATATCTTGAATTTTGTGATCATTCACATGCATTAATAAATTTATTTGAATACACAGAATAATGAAGTGAAAGAAAGCACTCAAAATGCACACGCGCCACAGGCACTATATGACTTCATCATGTAAATTTACATTAGCCTAGATGCATGCACTTTTTAGGCACGATTTGTTTAGTTTTTGATTATACTTAATACTGTTAAAAGGAACATCAGTAAAACAAAAATTAAGAGTTCACATATCCCAGCTAAACACGCTTGGAACTCCCGAATTGACTCAAATGATTCGCGAACCCTCTCTGAGTTCCCAAACGGACTCAAATGTTTCACGATCCCGCTCCGAACTCCCAAACTGATTCAAATGATTCGCGATCCCCAAACTGACTCAAATGATTCGCGAACCCGCTTTGAACTCCCGAACTGACTCAAATGATTCGCGATCCCGCTCCGAACTCCCAAACTGATTCAAATGATGCGCGATCCACACACTGACTCAAATGAGTTCGTAGCGTGAACCCGCTACGAACTCCCGAACTGACTCAAATGATTCGCGATCCCCAAACTGACTCAAATGATTCGCGATCCCGCTACGAACGCCCGAAATGACTCAAATGATTCGCGATCCCCAAACTGACTCAGAGCAACTAAATTTAGCTACTAAATTAGTAAAAAATGCCTATCCATGTACAGCTATGATTCGCGAACCCGCTTTGAACTCCCGAACTGACTGAAATGATTCGCGAACCCACGAACTCCCGACCTGATTCAAATGATTTGCGATCCCCAAACTGACTCAAATGAATCGCGATCCCGCTCCGAACTCCCGAACTGATTCAAATGATTTGCGATCTATTTACATTTTTGAAATAGATTTGAAAATATATATATATATTATATTGTAATTATAATTCACTTTTTTTTACTGTATTTGTGATCAAATAAATGCAGCCTTGGTGAGCAATTTTCAAAAAAAGAACAAATTTGACCGACCTCAAACTTTTGAATAGTAGTAGTGTAGGCTATGTATAATTCATTAATATTTCATTATTAAAAGAAATTATCCTGTTTCTTTATATTTGTTTCTACTAGCAATGAGATTAAATCTGAGATCAAGTGGAGAAAACATTGTCCTTACATTCGAAAAACAAAAATCTCAATATGAACTCAAAATCTTTTCATTTTCTTCCATGACTAAATTATCTGATCTATACTATTAGCATTTATTCCACAGCTCTATATTCTTACTGTATGTTAACAATCAATTTATTTGCCTCTATTTAAAGCTGAAATTGTAAAAGAGATGATGTACATACTTCAATAAAACACTTCACTGAGTCTCCAAATCAAATGAAAGAGCAAATGAAATGTTAATCTGCATTAAAATACTGTTCAGCCATACAAAACAAAACATTTATACACAATACTTAATATCTACATGTCCTCGCAGATCATTGCAATGCTCATACACCACTGTCAGATTCTAGTTATCATTTTACACCATTTGCATTCCAGCGTTTGAGAGTCTGGTCTTTGGTAACAGGTCCAGCGAGGCTGTGAATGTGTGAGGACGGCTCTGCTTAAACACTGCTATCCCTGACCCTGACACTGAGCCTGACTGTGGACTAACATTTACTCAACATCACCCGTCCTCCTGATTTCCACCTTAACCAGAAAGTCAATACAGAATACATCCTGACAGGACAGAGCACACATAAACAGATAATGAGAAAACACGACTAGTAAGTGTGTAAAAAAAGTAAGTGTGAAAGAGAGGATGAGCGTTTCAAAGGAAGAAGATCGATAAAAAGAACAAAACCAAATTATGTGAATGGACTATTGTGAAAGTGGCTTTAAGGAATAAGATCTTCCTAGAAACAGGAGTATATTTCTATGTGTTGATTTAATTCTGTGCTGGTCCGAAACCCTGCTGTGAGAGAGAGAGAGTTACTGAATAACCCAGTTCACTGCTCATCTCCTACAATCTCTCTATGACTACTGACCCCTGGATGCCCTAACCCGAGTTTAGAGGTCACATCCACCTCTTTTGTTATCTCCATTTCACTCTCACAAGCATTCGCACATATACTAATGCTACAGGTTCAAAAAAAAAAAAAAAAAAAAACAGAAAGTCCTTGTATATCTTATGTTTATGCACATTTAGCAGTAAAGTACTAAAAAACTAAATAATCTGCCATTGAAAAACCCTTATTGATCACTGTTAAAAACAAAGATTCTTTACTGGTATTGATGGTTCTTTGAGGAACCTTAAACATCCATAGAGACTTTCCATTCCACAAAAGGTTCTTTAGATTAGGGATGCATCGATTTGATACTCAGAATCGGAAGTATCGGTATCGGATCCGATACTTCCATTTTCTGCCAGATCAGGTATCGGTCAGATAATACCGATCCAAATCTGATATTGTGAGTATACTATTCTATGTTATTGTTAAATCCCACGGTAGGCACAAAAACATTATAAAGCACCATCAATTTTTTATCATCCTCCATTCAGCATTCAAACTGTGTGTCACGTTCGGTTACAACAGTCAAGACGATTAAACTCTCTCCAAGATGATTCAGTGTTGCTATTATTATTATACTTGATATGGAAGTATAAAAGTAAATGGTTTTTCATAAAAGGGCTTGCTGGAGTTTACCGCTGTTCAAAAATCAAGTTTCATTCTACCAGGTGTTTGTTAGGCCCAAATATGAATTTTGTATTTATTTATTTTTTGCTCACATGTGACTCAGATCTGTTTTTGTCATGACAGTGTGAGCAGCACAAACCAGATGGAATCTGATCTTTTCAATTCCAATAAAAAAAAATTTTTTTAGGCCCCTTGTCCCTCGTCGGGCCCTTGGAATCATCCTAACACCCCCCCCCCCAGCACCTCTGCCTCCGTGTTTACTTTCATATGACAGTGTGCTGCACAAGTTTTGCAAGTCCACAGTTTTCCCTTGTAATTGGGCAACTTTTTCATTGTTGTCGCTGGTTTTTTTACAATTCTGTGGGTTAAAGCGACCCCACTAATGCAATATCTATTTTATTTGGGTTTAGGATGGTAAAGAAAGAAAGAAAGAAAGAAAGAAAGACTGGAGTAATGATTCAGAAAATTCAATACAAACAGTCTGTTCAATATGTGTGCAGTATTGACTGACGATCTGCTTTTATGTTTGAAGGCAGAGGGGAAAGGAGAACAAACTTAATCTGTTGTGATCTGAGAGATAGGAGCCTGTAAGCACTTTATCTCAAATGTCACCTATGCTGTGCTTATCGGGAATCAGGATTTACAAGGGGAAAAGTTGCCAGGATCGATGCTAGGAGCAAACACACACACACACACAGAGTGAGAGAGTTGTAATTAACTGGCAAATAAATAAATATAGCACATTAATTATCGATAAAAGTTACTCTAATATTTGAGAAGAAAAGGGGCATGGAGTGATACAAGACACAGGACACATTATCACACATAATAATAATACTTTTTACAGTGTAGAGTGCTAAGATTGACCAATCAGAATCAAGTATTCCAGAGAGCTGCATAATGAGTGAAATGATTAGTAATAAGATTGAAATCATCTTGCAACACTTCTAATGCCGTTGACTTACTGACTCACTGACTAAATGGTAATCGAAATGTTCTCTGACAGTTATTTTCATTGGCTAAATTGCTTTTTTAAATCCAGTCTAATCCTTGAGACAGCAGGTGTGATGGTAGGAGACCGGAAAGATCTGTAACCATAATACTGCCATAACTCACAGTCAACACAACACGAAGGGGAAATGTTTATGGTACCCAACGCTCTGTGTAAATGTTAAAGGGGTTCGGCACACCACCATTAACATGCCATTGGAAAGCCGTTTCCTTGGCAATGGCTCTGCAAGCACAAGCTGTATAAAATCTGTTTGGGTTGGGAATGCCATTGTGATCAGATATATGTGCCAATCCATGTTACCATGGAGGGCGGGACTGCTCAGGAACGCCTTTTCATGACTAAGCCCCATTCTTCCCCTTTCCCAGGAGTCATTCATTCTGGATTTAATTCATCGCAGACAGGAATGATCAGATCAACCACCTTCTGTTGCCTAACCTCTGCACCTCTCTGCTCACTTCTGACTAACTTCAACACCAATGGCCTAATTCTAGCCAGCTTGCTTTGGTCCGAAAAGACAACAATATATGTATTCCTGTCAAAGAAAGCAGATCTGATCAACACCCTTAGATCTGATTTTAATTTGGGCCCGACGTCCTCTCTTGAACTCCACACAAGCCTCAGCAGATGGGCCACAGATACTGATGTCATTTCCTGGATCTTTCCAAAGTGAACAATAAAACACAACAGACCCCATAACTCTTTCCATGTCCATTTCAATTTCAAACTTGAAGCTTCCATTTAAAAATAAATAAACTAATGGAGAAAAATGTAATTGTAGAAAATAGAATGGTTAACTGATGACATCAGTGACATGAGACATCAGATATGGATTATAAGGTTCACATTAATGATCACCATGCACTAAACCAACGCAATGAATGAACAAACAAACAAATAAACAGAACAATGCAATTGCACAACAACAAACATTATTAATGCATGAATAGAAATTATAAATAAATCATACATGATTAATCTTTTTAATAAAAATACATTGTGGATGGCACAAACCAATCCTTATTCTCACAGCAACCAAACATTTCAAATAAATAAATATGAAACACACACACACACACACACACACACTGATTTCAGACGGAGGAAGAGCAAACGCTATGCAGGAGTCATGCAAAGGTTGCTGGGCACTGAAAGCACTGCAGTCTTTTTGTGCAATGACTGTTATGCACTTGCATGTTCAGCGCATACTGTGAAGAGCCTATCCAAACTTCGGCAGTGCTCGTGCCACAAGAATGGATTCATTCACTGGTGGCACATGTCTATAATTGCTTGGTCGTATGTCAGCATCTCTGACTGCCTGTTTATTCATATACACGTCTAGTGTGGACATGTTGCAGAACTGGTCTGGAAAAAAGACCCAAAATCATCAAATAAAATGTTTTATGAGTGCAACTGGTCATTAAGTGGCTATTAAATTGCACTACAGACAAGTTTAGCATTTACAAATGAGAGAAAGTCTTCCCAAATCCAAACTGATACAGAATTCGGGACCTATCGAGACCAATCCGCCTCTGCTGATTGTGGTTCCAATGCTGCTGATTTGTTTAAAGGGAAAGAGACAGTATGAGCACAACAGCTGTGAAAAAAATAGTGTTATGTAGGTTGTCTGCCGTCCAAACCTCATCTCCTTGGCTCCATGCAGTCTTGCTCTCGTTGCTCCAGTATCATCGGTGGCGTCTGTGGGGATAACAGATCACACCTCTTTTGTGAGTGTGGGATTGCACGAGGGCCAAGGCTCAGTAAATCAGGACCAATGGAGTAAAGAACTGGACAGAACCAGCAACAATGGATGGATGCAGAAAAGTATTTTTTTTTCTACTAATTATAATTTAATGACATTAGACAGGTCATTCTAACAGCACCATGCATGTCCCATTTATTTTCACATGGATTACTTATTATATAGGGCTTATAATTAAGTGTCAGTATGATTTATTTATTTTTTTATTACAAATTTAATGTTTTTATTCAGCAAGGATGCATTAAACAGTGAAGACATTAATTACAAAGGATTTCTAGAAATGCAGTTTTTTTTTGTCATGCTGAAATTTCTATTAATCAAAGGAAAAATGCACCATGGTTTCACAAAAAAGACTAAGCAGCTCAACTTTTTTTCAATGCTGCAAATATTTCTTGAGCAGCAAATCAGCATATTAGAATGATTTCTGAAGGATCATGTGACACTGAAGACTGGAGTAATGATGCTGAAAATTCAGCTTTTGCATCACAGGAATAAAGGTAGCACTTTATTTTACAGTCCTGTTCCTCATGTACATACTATGTACTTATTATAGTAATTACAATAACTATGTAATAACTATATACTAACCCTGAACCTACCCCTAAACCTAACCCTACCTCATGTAGTTACCTTGTGTTACCAGAACTTTCTTAGATAAATACACTGTAAGTACACTATAAGTACATGTAAGTACACGTACTGTAAAATAAAGCAACCGGAATAAATTACATTTTAAAAATACAATATTACTGTTTTACTGTATTTTTGTTAAAATAAATGTAGCCCCGGTGAGCATAAGATGCATCCTTCAAAAATACATAAAAATTAATTGTACCACCAATAATAATTTTTATATTGCTAAATAATTTGTAAATTTTTCAAAAGTCTTTCAATCGTTATCATTTAATGGGTTATACAGAATACCAACACAAATGATTCTAGCTAAATTCTGCTTTAAAAAAATCTGTGGGAAGTCGTGGCCTAATGGTTAGAGGGTTGGACTCCCAATCGAAGGGTTGTGAGTTCTAGTCTTGGGCCGGATGGAAGTGTGGGTGGGGGTAGTGCATGAACAGTTCTCTCTCCACCTTCAATACCACGACTTAAGCGAGGCATCGAACCCCCAACTGCTCCCCGGGCGCTGCAGCATAAATGGTTGCCCACTGCTCTGTGTGTGTGCATTTCGGATGGGTTAAATGCAGAGCACAAATTCTGAGTATGGGCCACCATACTTGGCTGAATGTCACTTCACTTTCACTTTAAATAATAAAATCATAGTAAAAAAAATAAAAATAAAAACAAATGCAGCCTGAAGTCTGAGACATTTTGAATAGTTGTTACACCAAGCAAGGTTTGAAAGAGAAATGCGCCACATTGAGCTGTGGCTGCATGATTAAACAATTAAAAGATGACTCAGAAGAATCTCTAACACTGAAACCCCAGAAGCCAATTCAGAAACCAGCCAATGCCAGCCTTGACTTCAGCATCAGTTACTGTTGCTCACTTTCTCCCTCTGTTGGTGAACAGGGAATCTGAGGGACCCAGTCGAGCACTTGTCTGTCAATCCAGCAAACTTGCAAGATAAAAACAACTGCACATAATATTTACCAGTATAGAAAGATGTTTGTGGTTTCCCACTGCATACATACCATGTTAAACACACATAAACTTATGATGAACTGTTGCTGTGATTAAGCTGACATGAAACGACTAAAAAAAAAAACCACCACGACTGATTTCAGCCTAATGTTCTATTATGAAGAAAAACCTGGTTTATGTATGTAATGCTAATGAATCAGATTTTATCTTTGAAAATCCTGTCTTAAAGTGACTCCTGTAATCTTCATTCTCATTCAAATGCCAACCACATATCACAGCATTAATAACAATAACAATAATAAGCCATAATCTGTAGTCTATTTTTGTCAAAGCTGTCAAAATGCTAGGCATCCTATAAATAGCATCCTAACCACAAAGTACTTGCGTTTGGGGGCACTGAGGCCAGGGAAAATACACCTTGCCAAAAGCATATGCTCTTATACCTCGAGCACGGCGAATAGTGAAGTTCTTCTCTGAAGAACTCAAAAAAAAAAAAAAAAAAAAAACTTAAAAAATACACCTTCCTTGGCAGCAAAGAGCAGGAGAAAACATATATGCATGCACTAAACCCGCCTTTATCTGCTTTCTCACACATCAAAACCTCCCCCAAACGACGCGCCGCCCCTACCAAACCCTCCAGGAGTCAGTAAATTCAGCATTCCCTCTCAGGCTCAATTCAGAGTGGCATCAACAAGGGTGCTGAACCTCACGTTTAGATGAATTAACTGCACGCACGGGAGCGGGACTGTCGTTTAGACTCAATTTATTGGCGGGACCGCGCGTGGTTCACCTTTATCTGATGCTGCGTAAAAGTTGACCGTGGAAACCGCTGCACGCGCTCGGAGGAAATCGCATGGTTGGATACCGCTCAGTGTGAGTTTGCTGCCACTACATAAACTTTATTGAGCACTTGGGCTTGTTTATACAAGGAGGCATGAACTGTTGATCCGGACAGACCTGCTTCTCATCCAGATGGATGCGCAATGATGGATTCATCGCTTTTCGATGCAACTTTTCAGCGCGGTGCACTGATAAACTTCCCCTGAGGATTTTACACCAGCGACCTTTACCTGAATTATCCTCTCAAGATGTCATCGGAGTATTTGATAAGGTCGCTGCTTATGCTCTTTCTAGCACTCTTCTCCGCCAATGCGAGCAACTGGCTGTAAGTGAATAGCTATCACTTTCTTCATTCATGTTATGTTTTGACGTCTGGGTCTAGGTCTGTTATGACTAAGTCAGTCAGATTCCCCGAAAGCAAATGTTTAGCATGTCAAATGTAGCCTGTGAATCACAAATCTGAAATTAGGAAGCGAACTGGTGAATAAGAATAGAACCTACCTACTTCGATTAAATACCTTAAAGCTTACAGTTTTTTTTTTAAAGCGCAGAACAAAACAGTTGTAAACTTTGTCTAAGTCGTCTAATGTAGCCTTCATTATGAAATAAACATCTCAAAGCATACACTGTATGGACAGCACAAAATATAAAGTAATGAAACCGGTTATTTGGAGACTTTCCGTTCATGTGCATTTGGCACAGCCGCGCTTTGCGCTGGTTGCGCGCAGCGCGCAACGCGTGAATGTGACAGCAGTTAGTTAGTGCAGAAGAGAGCTGTATAAATGAATCACGTATGGCAATTTGTGATAACAGCAAAGAATCCATAAGCGAATGATCTGATTTTGTTACTTACGTAGTTAAGAACCAGAATTGCATGCTTGGTTAAGGCCATATCAAGATGAGTGCATTTCCAGGTATATCGAACCATTTATCTGTATCCTCAGGGCAGAAACAGCACATCATTTAATCTATCCAGATGTAGTTAGGTTTTCGATGGAAGAGTGTTTTTAACTCAAAGGCGTGGTGACAGGTTTGGGGCATGCACAGACAAGCTTCACACTTACGGAAAACCTCCTACCTGTCTACAAAATATGATCATTCTGACAGGAGCTTGTACATGATTCCAACCCCATCTCAGGACAGGTATTAGCAGGCAGCCAAATTGACATTAGACAAGTTTTCTTTAGCGAACAGAAAATGTGAAATCTTCGAGTTATAGGAGCAACCCGTGAGCATGAATCTGAAATGTAGTCTGTATGATCCAGAAACACTAATATTATTTATATGAAGACAGTAAATTAAGCTTAAATGTTATACAAATGTGACTTGAAGTTTTGATAAGAAATGCAAGGTTTAAGTCTACGGTTTAACTGAAGAACAGGGAAACAGACTTAGTGTAAAACCTGCAATAAATAGAAAAATGTTGTTCAGTATGACAACTGACAATATGCTGCATGCTTTTTGATAAAGGTCATCTTCAGGCATATTCCTGAGGTAAATCATCTTCTGAGCAACATAGCAGTCTTTAGTTCAAATGAAATAAACAGTGATTTCGTCACGACTGATCTTAAAATGAGATTTAGATGTAAAGTAAGATTATAAACATTTTTTAAATATTTCGTCTCACTTAAAATCAGATGAAAAGCATGACTGAGTACACAAACGTTTTCTGTGTTGTCTCCTGTTTGTTGCATATAAGTGAATTACTGTGCAACAAATCTTAAAAATAAAAGCTCTTCGACTGGTTTTTCTGTAGTAGGTAAACCCCTTCAGAGATTACGATTAACGTTCTCAATGTTTCAATATAGGTTCTTCAGATCAGTGGTTTGGCTTCTGGGCTCTTTAAAACGCCAGAATATAGACATGAAAACGAGAATAAAGGTTTTGTGGTGCTTAAAAAGTATCAGGCTGTTAGCCCTTTGTAGCTCTAATCTGAATGTTTTAAGAGAGTGCGTTCTTCTGGTTAGTCAGATACTTTTTACTCAGCAGTCATAATTAAATGTTTTGAAGCACAGCCAAGAGCTTTTCATTTGAGAGATGTGTGAATGTATTATTCTTGATACACATCCATCAGCACCTGTGTGGAGGGTTGAGGTGCAGGTGCACGTCACGAGAGCAGTTGTACCGCACCTGCACATCTTCAAACCTGCTTCAACAGCATGTGCTTGTTCATGCAAATATAAGCTTACATTGCTTTATAATATTTTATGAATGACTATTTGCAGTTGCTTTGTATTAAAATGCCAGGAATGAATCATTAATTAGACACTATAAATAACAGATGGTGAAATGTTATTAAACAAACTCTTTTCTAAATAAACAATGCAAATAGTTGCTCTTAATCCTTCTTCTAATGCATTTTGACAGGCAACGGTTTTTGCTTTTATCTTGCTTTGGCAAAGTCAGCATATACTGCTATTGATCAAACTTCTAAATCCTTAAACTGAGACCAACATTCCGAATTACATCCACCAAAATTTAGTCTGTTCCAACTTAGTGTGCTTTGTGTATTCTGACTGATCAAACGGTTTCAGATTTTGTAGAATTCTATTGAGAAAGTCTGACTCTACTGATCCATCCAATCTTTAAAGAAATAGTTCACCCAAAAAAGAAAATCTGCCTAGACGTAGAGCTTGTTTGTTCATGGGAACAGAGTTGGTGAAATTTAGCAATACATCACTTGCTAACCAATGGATCCGCTGCAGTGAATGGGTGCCGTCAGAATGAGAGTCCAAACAGCTGATAAAATGATCCAAAGTAATCCACATGACTCCAGTCCATCAGTTAACGTCTTGTAAAGCTTCTTGTGAAGAAAAACAAATCCAACATTAAGGAGTTTCTAACTTCAATCCGGCTTTCGGCTAAAATATTTTCCAGTGAAAAAGTCATCTTGTCTGAATTAGGAAAGAAATATGCACAGATCAAGCACCGTTTACAAGCAAAAACAGTCTAAAACAGTTCTAATCAAATATGTGGGTGGAGTTTGATGTGAGAAGGGTGAATATGGATTATGGAAGGGACAAGTTAAAGTTAAAATGCCTTAATAATGGATTTGTTTCTGACAAACATGTAACTTCATTTCACGAGACGTTCACTGATGGAGTACAATCATGTGGATTACTTGTGGATTACTGTGATGTTTTTATCAGCTGTTTGGACTCTCATTCTGACGGCACCCATCCACTGCAGTGGAGCCATTGGTGAGCAAGTGATGGAATGCTGGGTTTCTCCAAATCTGTTCCGATGAAGAAACAAACTCATCTACACCTTAGATAGCCTGAAGGTGAGTACATTTTCAGCATATTTTAACTATCTCTATTCTTAACTTTTACATTAAGTATCCAACCTACATAAGGCCAATGCAACCTTCACAATTCAATATTTTTCTAAACTTTAAAATTTATCTTGATGAATTAATCTAGTTTCATGATGCAACAATTTCAGAAGTAAAGAAAGCGTTGCACACTGTGAAATGCAGATTTTTTTTTTTTTAGAAGTTGAGGTTACAGAATGTTCACTAATGCACAGCTCACTGAATATAATACAAAACCATGCAGTTGTCTTTGTTTGGGAAGTGACACAGTGTTTCCCATTGCATGGGATGGAAAGAACAGTGGTTGAGGCGTTTGCACAGGACGGTCAATAAATAGTTCACAGCTGATGAGCAACATGAGAAGAGAGAAACCTCTAATGTGAAATACATCCTGGCGCCGAGTGCTGATAACACAAATAACACCAGTGACAACAGCGTAATGAAGCTGGAAAACCTGTTGTCACATACCTCCACTCATACAGCAGCCTATTAAAGGTTAATTGATAAAAACAGGCAACTTCCATCATCACTTTCATCAGTCATCAACATTTAAGTCCTTTGCTCTTAAAAATAAATGTAAGAATCCCCATATGGGCCTGTCAACACCTAAAAAGAACAAGAGTAAATCGCTCTTACTTAATTTCTGCTCTGTACCGGAGTACATTTCCTCCAGATTCTTGTCAATCCGTCTTCAATTTTACAGACCGTCGTTCTGGTCACACAAGATGTTCAGGATGTTTTTTTGGACCTCAGGTGCAGGAATGTCTCCGAAATATTTCTATAATAGTATATACCCATTTACTTCTTGAACTGATGCAAATGATATTTACATAAATTATTTTAATTTGTTCTGGAGTCATGTATGATAAAAACGTTCTGGTTTGTAGAAGCATATGCTCATATAAAATGAATTAAACTGCACAGATTAATTTAAGTTTAAATTTAGATGTTCAACGCACCTTGTTGTCCCTCTCTGAAAGTCTGAAGTATCTTCATGATGTACACCTGGCACATATTTAATCTGCTAGAAGATATAGAAACAAGATTAATTAAAGATATGACGTTATCTCAATAAATGAGATAACACTGCCCTCTAGAGTTAAAGTCATCCACTAGACTTGCAGATTAAGCGTTGTGTAAATGCAACTGTAGCTCTAGACGAACTCTCTCAACTTAAAGCAAAATGAATGAGTTTTGGTACATGAGCTGTGAACAGTCTGCGAGACTTAGAAATACCAATGAGTCACTGAGTTTTTGAGGAAACGAGCTGTTTATCAGAGCAAGACTGTTGTGCAAGAATGACACATCTGTTTTTGAAAACATGTCATATTCTTTGATGGTTCACATTTTGGCTCCTTTGTGCAGAACATCTTCTTGACTGTATTTTTAATGTTGTGAGGAGAATTAAAGTGTGACTTTCAAGATCTGTAGACTACCATTCAAAAATACAAAATGAAAACTTTTATTTTAGTAAGCATGCATTAAATGAATCTAAATTCATTTATAATGCTATAAAAAATGCTGAAAAAAAGGGTCAGGATTTCCTCAAAAAATATATAGCAGCACAACTGTATTTTGGTTATAATACGACTAAATGCAGCCATTGTAAGCATGAGAATGAAGAAGAAATAATACCTATGAACCGTATTCAGTTAATAATTTAAATAAATAATTTGTTATTTTTAAATTCATTCATTTTCAAAGTAATATGTAAAGGAGCCATATGATGTTGTTAAAATCAGAGCTTAATATATCATTTATATCAGCGCCAAAAAACAGTGCAGGACGGTTTTCTCACAGAGTTTTATGAAAAGTATGAGCAATGCCAACAGTAATGCATTAATAGTGCTTCTATTCAAAACAAACTCCTTGGTAATGCTGGTAATGCGTTTGATGATAATTATAATAAAAATGGAAATATGTGGGTGTAATGCGAAGCACTAAATGCATCAGTTCCCTTAAACTCC
>NW_020525344.1:0-52400 GCF_003368295.1 Carassius auratus | reverse complement strand
AAAAATATAATTTCCAAGAAGCCAGTAGGCCCCTCCCAAGTGTAGGCCCCTGGGCTTCAGCCCTTTAAAGTCCATGCGTTAATGCGGCCCTGATCAGTGCTGTAGTAGTTTAGACTCAGTCAGAAGGGGATCAATATGAGGACAAATACTTTCTTTTGGGGGCTTTATTACTTGTGAATGGTGAGTAATGCTACTTTTTATTAATATAACATTAACTTTTCAATATAAATTGGAAACAGACAATTATCTTCGTATTTTCTAAATTTTTTAAACCAAACATGAATACTTTTCTATAAATAGAAGTTATGGTAAATCACACTGAGTATAATAATAGATGACAACAACTTTTTAAGGGGATGTCGAGGTTTAGTTTATGTGAACGTATAAACTGTAGAGGGCGCTGATGGACTGTAATATTCCGAGCGTTACTATTTTACTTGAAAGATGGCTGCAACACGAAAGCATGCAGTGCTTTAAAACAGAACTGAAAAACAGAAATATATCACCGTCTCAGTCAGTCCGTCAGTCTATCTATTGGACTTTAGACTTTGTTTTACAGTCGCTCTCATTCAGGGTGCGGCAAGGTCTAATAAATTATTGCCTTTTTTGCCATACCATCAAGCTCATAAGTATGGCCATTGTTGTAACCTGTCTTTGTAACATTAGGCCAACCTATTGGTGGGTTTCACTTGTTTTTGCAAGTTTTAGCCCTGCTTCTTTCAGAATAGTTACACCACCTTAAACCCTAATACTTATTCAAAAAGCTAAATAAATAGGAAGTATTTACATTAAACATACATTTCAATCAGGACCACTTCCGTCAAGCATATCTATGACAATTATATTGCATACCCCCGGGGTACAGAAACAGAACCATTATAAGCATATATAATTACAATTCACAATTACATGAGTTGTAAACAAAATGTGAGAGACTGCTTCCAACGAGGAGACTGTAAAGAAAAAAACTAAGTTAGATCGGATTACTGGGTTCAGTTGGTGGAGTTGGGGTCAGAGGAGAGAGTTAATTGGAAAAAGCAATGTGATGGCAGAGACACTGAAGAATGGTAATTTAAATAGACCACAGGTGATAGGTGTCAAGACTGGATTGGTACACGTCAGGAACAGCTGACTGTCAGCTGATGCAAGCGTGACTAACGTGGCCTGACTGAACTAACGCGATGCTCAATTTACCTTAAACAGCAGATAAAATGTATGAATTGTGCCGTTTGTTATAGTGTGTCCATGTGACACATCCATCCTGGTCAGCTAAGTTCTGTTCAGTCATTCAGTATCCATTAGCATAGGCTAAATCCAAATGCTACTTTTTATACCTCAGAATAAAAATCTGAATAAATAACTGAAAAAAAAAAAATCTTTAAGTTTAAGACTTATTGTATATCTATGTGCTTACAACAGACACATACATTTTATAGAAATTACAAGTAAGATTAGGCTTAATTTTCAAGAGACACAATGCAACAAAGTTCTGTCAAACGTTTAATTGTGATTAATCACATACACAATAAAAGTATAATCTGTTCTTCAGGTGTGTATGGTGTTGATGCAGAAGTGAAGTCAGTATCAGTGATGGAGGGAGATTCAGTCACTCTACAATACTGATGATACTGAAGTACCAAGGCATAGTAAGATAATATGGAAGTTTGGTGATGAAATCATTGCTAAAATGAATGAAGCAGATGGAAATCCCTCTACATATGATGGCCCTGGTGCAATATTCAAAGACAGACTGAAGCTGGACAAACAGACTGGATCTCTGACCATCACAAACATCAGACCTGAACACATTGGACGTTATAGTGTAGACATCAGGAGCACATATGCAAAACTGAAGACATTTCAAGTATCTGTTCATGGTGAGTAACTCATTTCAGTCACCTGAGGACAGTTTAGATGCTGTGGAATGATTTCAAGTTTTAACATTATGGGTTAAGGTATTATTATTATGTTTGCCATCCTCCGCCTTGGCGCTCCGCATCCTTGGTGTCACCCTGGCTCATTGGCTCTCTGTCTCAGGCTCCTCCTCCGCCTGCTCCGTCGCCATTTGTCAGACCTCTGGAATCATCGGCCCTTCCTCCACCATTGCTCCTCCTTCCTCGAGAGGTCATCATGCCTTTGGCCTGGGTCCTGCCCGGCGTCTCCTACTACGAATTCATCCTGTTTCCTTCCTGACTCCTTTGTCCGTCATTTCCTCCCTGGCTTTTCCCTCTGTGGTCTCTGTCTGCTGTCCCCCTCCCGGGGGTCCTTCTTCCACTGGAACCTCCTCCTTGGTTTCCACCCAGTTCCCCCATCCTGTTGTTCCACGGTGTAAGGCCGCACCATGAGGGTGGGAGTAATGTTATGCCCCTGGACTCATTCTCCCTATGGATTACCCTTATGTGGATTATTAAAGACTTTGTATCATCATCTTCCTTGTTACGTGCTTCTCTCTAGCACCACACCATGACAACTATATAACAGCCAATGGCGATAATAACATTTTAACCAGTGCAATCATATCATAAAGTCACATGATTTTATTTAATTTTTTTTCATTTGGTCAAATTTTAACATTTTATGCCACTTTCCATATCAAAATCCAGTAGCCAAATGACCACTCGAAACAAATGCTCATTTTGTTTGTGGATTTCACCACTACCATACATCAATACTAAGAGTCTGATAATATACTGTAAGGGTTATTTTTTTTTCCCATATAGCTGTCTGATCTTTTCGCAACTCTCAAAAACAACTATTCACTTTTAAAATGATATGTTCTCCATATGTGTTTGTTTCTGTGACAGTTGGTGTGAAGACAGTATCAGTGATGGAGAGAGATCCTGTCAATCTAGATACTGGTGTTCTTGAAATACAGGGATATGATCTGATACTGTGGAAGACTGAAGGTAATATTGTGGCTGAAGTCAATAAAGGTACCAATCTGTTTGGACCCAAAGAGTTAGAGAATTTGAGATTCAGTGGCAGACTTCATCTTCATCGTGAAACTGGAGATCTCACTATCAGTGACTCCAAAACCGCAGACTCAGGAGATTTTCATCTACACATGAGCAACAGTGAATACACCTTACAGAGGACCATCAGAGTTATTGTCAAAAGTGAGTAGATCAAAGATTATTTGCAGAATTTCTAATTATGAACAGGTTGTAATGGGAAAATAAATATATTGGTTAACTTTTAACTCTGCGAAAGCTATATATATATATATTATATATATATATATATATATATATATATACATATATATATGATGACTCTCTCTTTTTATCATTACAGCTCGACCTCAGTCTGGTGCTCCTTCAGGGATATATGGTGCTGGTGTTGGTCTGGTAGTTTGGGTTGTAACTGTGTTTTTTTGCTGAAAGATTTGTAGTCAACGGAATCAAAGGTGTAAGTATTACATTCAGCTCATACAGTAAGGGCTAAACTATTTGTTTCTACATTGTAGCTGAGAAAGTTTCTGTTTTAAATTTAAGTATAATTACTCTTGAAAGGAAAACAGTTGATTGATTTCCCTATTTAAGTGTAGTGAAGAAGAACATAAGTGCAAGGGAACCTATAATTAATATTAAAACTATTATATATTTATTGCTATTTTCATATTGTTTATTTTTTTTTACGGTGATTCTGTGTTTTTATAACAGGTTTCAGTGAAAATAAAGTGAATCACTCTCAGGAACAGCATAAAAAAATGAAGAAAAACAGCCATTCACAATCACTGTACCAAATAAATTTGGGCTTTGCATGACATGCTAATCGGTTTAATTTGTTTGTTTTATGGATATATTTTGACATAAATCTTGCTTTTTTGTCTTGTGCTTGACCACAAGAACAAAAGGGGAAACTGAAAATGCATTAGCCTGAAATGTTCAAATCACAAAAACCATTAATTTTTTCAGTTAAATATAAAATAAATCAACACATGCCAAAATATTTCACTTGTTAAACAGAAGAGTTTGGCTGCTTGAAATTGGTGTTTTAGTGTTTTTGGGATGCCATCAATGTGGAAGTTTATGTTCATCTGTTGGGTTATACAGATCTATGTACAAAAACACAATAAAGCCAATCAAACTTGATAAAACAGACTATTTCATGGTGCCAGAGTGAATAGTGTGCATTGAATGTGCATTGAAATAACTTAAATTGCACAAGGCATAAAGAAAGATCAGGCGAGATGTTAACATGTCTTAAAATGGCTCATTTGCCCATTGAAAATGTTTTTTTTCACTGACTCTATCTCATCTATTTCAACACCAAAATAAATAAATAAAATACATAAATAAATAAATAATAATTTCCAGGAGATATTCAGCCAGTCGATCACAGTGCATGATGAGCTTTTCCAACTGCAGCAAGCAGATTTATCAATCCACATGTACACGTTTCGCTTCTGCACCCTTGTTGACAGCAGTGGGTGGAATGAGGCTGCTCTGCTCTCTGCCTTCTGCCGAGGCCTGAACCCCATCTTATGTCAACAGATGTCCATCTCCGAGGATACTGTGGGTCTCGAAAGCTTCCTCCAAAAGGCTGCTGGCATCTCTCCATACCTAAACGCTTGCCATATGGAACCCACACCTGCTGCAGCTGCCTCACCCAGCCTCTCACCTCCATGATCATGGATAATTGCCATCTATCCTCCATGGAATAGTCCCGTTAAATCAGCCATGGCCTCTGTCTCTACTGTGGATACAATGAGCACCAGCTCCGTGTCTGCCCTATTCGTCCACCATATCTCATGGACTCAGGAGCCTCCTGCAGCCTTGCTGGATTCAAAATTCCCCGCTGCAAAAACCACCTACTGTCCAGGGAAATCCGTAGGTCAAGAGGCTGGTACAGCAGCGCATGCCAGAGGTTGTTCTAAGTTTTGGATGTTTCCACACCAAACAGATCTCGCTACTGGAGGAGGCTGTCATGGACATCATCCTAGGATGCCCCTGGCTCTACAAACATCAACCCACCATCGCCTGGAAGTCCATGTAAATTCTCAAGTGGAGTGTGGAGTGTGAGCAGGATGTCTAACAGATCTGCCTGTCCCGATCTCCATCTGAACCATCCTCTCCATCTGCTTCACCTCCGTGGTGAGCCCAGACTCAACCCCATGTCACACCTATTCCTCCCGAGTATCATTCGTTCCAGTACATGTTCAGAAAGGTCACAGCCACTCACTTTCCACCTCACCAGCCATGGGACTGCGCCATTGACCTGCTGCCTGGGACCAAACTACCTATGGGCATAACGCAGGGGTGACGAATGTAAGACCACTTTTGTGAGTACCAGGTGATGCCCTGTGGGCTTTCCAACTCACCTTCAATCTTCCAAAACTTTATGAATGAGATCTCTAGAGACATGCTCAACCAGTTCATCCTCATCTACAGTACATAGATGATATACTCATATACTCACCAAATCCAGAAGAAACCCTTTACTTTATTGGAATACCCCATGTCACCCGGGAACTCCAATGCCACCGCCAACACCACTAGTAATTAAAAGCTGAGAAATGTAAATTACACAAATCCACCCTCCACTTCCTGGAGTTGCTGGCCATCAAGCTTTCCCTGAAAGAGTGGCAGCATTGGTTGGAGGGTGCCCAACATCAATTTGAGGTGATGCCAGATCACAAAAACTTGCAGTGCCACTGAGAAGCAAAGTATCTTAACCCTAGGCAGGCCTGCTGGGCTCTGTTCTGTACCCACTTCCACTTTCTGGTCACTTACCACCCGGGAGGTAAGAACATCAAAGCAGATGCGCTCTGAACCAACCCCGGAAGAACTAGAGCCCATCCTACCACTTTCAGTCATGTCTCCCATCCAGTGAGTACTTGGTGACCAAATGTCAAGTCAAGTCAAGTCCCCTTCATTTATATAGCGCTTTAAACAAAATACATTGCATCAAAGCAACTGAACAACATTCATTAGCAAAATAGTGTGTCAATAATGCAAAATGACAGTTTAAGGCAGTTCATCATTGAATTCAGTGATGTCATCTCTGTTCAGTTTAAATAGTGTCTGTGCATTTATTTGCAATCAAGTCAATGATATCGTCGTAGATGAAGTGACCCCAACTAAGCAAACCAGAGGCGACAGCGGCAAGGAAATGCATGCCAATACTCTCACTGAACCTGCTCCACTGGAAGGTCCAGAAGGGAAAAGCTACATCCCATCCACCCTGCATCTGACCCTTCTATATGTCCACACCTTTCTGGGATATGGGCACCCAGGCAGCCATCGAACGCTCTCGTTCCTTCTGAATTGCTACCGGTGACCCAACATGGCCCAAGATGTCGCCCACTAAACCAAGGGATTTCTGGTCTGTGCCATCTCCAACCATGCCATGTCAGCTGCTTGAGGGTAAACTTATTAAACCTTTACCCATCCCTCGCTGGCCCTGGTCCCACCTGGGGGTGGACTTTGCCAATGATCTCCCTCCCTCGAACAGATTCATGACCATCCTAATAGTCATAGATCAGTTCTCCAAATCCTGCAAATTCAACCCACTATGAGGATTACTTACCACACTGGAGACAGCTGATGCCTTCTTACAACATGTATTCAGGAACTTCGTTCTTCCAGAAGACATGGTTTCTGAGAGGGGCCCCCAGTTCATCTCCAGGGTCTGGCGAATTGGACTGTATCTCCCGCCCTATTTATCTGGCACTTTTCTTTTGGTATTTTTTTAGAGAACCATCACAAACTCCAGTCACTTAACCTTTTTGAACTAGAACATTTAGATCATTATCACCCATTCACCTAAATTTATTACTTCAGACTTAAGTGCCTTCTAAAAGCTTGCATTCTGCAAGTGAAGGTCGCCTGATTATGCCATCCCAAAGAAGCACAAAGTCACTTTTACTGACTTTTAAGTGAAATGTTCCCTCCTAGTGGAATGACCTGCCCAACTCAATCCATGCAGAAATCCTGCCTAACTCAATCCGAGCAGAAATGTTCTCATCTGGTGGAATGACCTGCCCAACTCTGAGCAGCTGAGTCCTTAGCCATCTTGCTACGTGTACTGTGTTTAAGCTCTTTTTTGTTTTTGATTGCTTCTATTGTCCTCATTTGTAAGTTGCTTTGGATTAAAGTGTCTGCTAAATTACTAAATGTAATGCAATGTATTATTATTATTATTATTATTATTATTATTATTATTATTATTTTGCTCAGGGTTAATTTCTGCAGTGTACATAATTTCACCATGACGTCAGGACCAGTCACTGTGTTTTGCAGTGTTTTTGCTCTGTATGGTTAAGAAGGGACACAGCTACGGCCACTGGGCAAGCACATGTCTATATTGTGTCATTTTTGTCTCTCTACACAACACAATAATTATTGTATTTACACTATTGTAAGGGGTAGGTTTTGGGTTGTAGACTGCCAGGATAGTGGGTCTCTTTGTTTTCTCCGGACTCCATTTCCCATAACCCATTCCTAGGAACTCATTATCACACCACACCTGGTTCGCATCAGTGACACTATAAAGGTTGCACTCTTCCACACACACATTGCTGCATGGTGTTTAGCCTGTACATTGTTTCTAGTCTCCATGTTGACCTTGCCTGTTTTGACCTCTCTTATGACTAAAGCTGCATTTAGATCCCCAACTCTTTTGTCACGCCTCCCTCATCACATAGACGTTATTAAAACACAACCAAATAGGTATTTGAATAGTCGCTTACAATGACCAAACTTAAATAAAGTGAACAGTAATTACGTACCAATCAGATGCCATAAACTCAATAAAAGCACATCTTGTCAGTAATGTCAGTTCTATAAACAGTGGTAAATCTCTACATGTGCATGTTTTCCCATGGAGCAGCGTTTACAACACCAAGCTATTGTTCACTGACAAGCTGCACCAAACCACGATCATATTTTTCGAATGTTTCGATGATGATGAACATGGGAGCTGGAGGGTAAATAAAAAAAGAAATCCAAGAATAAGTACAACAGACAGTAGGTTACAGGGGTGTTACATAAATATAAGATTAAGTACTCTTTACATCTGTAATACTCACCATAAACAGTGACAATTAATAAAAAAAAAACATATTTCCAACATCGCCATTTAGTTCATAGTCTCAGCCTCAGACATCACGCCCATGGACCATTGGCTAAACATCTGATGCATAGGAGCTAGAAAAGTGGTAACACTTCAGGAGTGTTGAAGTCGTCATCGGATTGGCTGAATTCTACAGGATATCTGTGAGACGTGTGTGTCACATTCTTTAATGTTCCGCCTGGAAATATAGATACCTTGGCGCCAAACCCCCTCACAAAAGAAGAAGCTGTCATGTTTACAACTGTGACGACGAGTGCTTATCAGGATCAACTAAATGCTGGATTTTCAAAAGTACTTGAAATATTTAAAGTTTGAAACTCTTAAGCGTAATTTTCAGCAACATCCTTAAGTTTATGGGAACCTTAAGGGCGAACTTTGAAAAAAATTTACCTAACCCTAACCTGACCTCAAGTCTGAAGGTCTGGCTATGCAAGACTACTTAGTTCTCCAGTGTGTTCATTAGTGATGACTGTCTCAGCACCTAAAGATTAAATGTGTTTACAAATTAAATGTAAATGAGACAGGGAGATAAAAACTTCACCCACTCACAGAGAGAGAGAGAGAAACAAAAAAAAAAACTCAAGTGCGTCTGATTGTGCATGAACGAGTTCAGGTTCAGTTTCACATCTTGCTTTATATCTCTAGCCACCATAAAATAGTTAGTGTGTTTATATTACTTCCACAGAAACAAACTTTGTTTCCGATATATATATTTAATAGCGATTTTAAAAAGTAGAGGTCCTTGACACACTGCTAGCTGTAGGCTAAATATCTACATGGACAAACTAAGCCCATGAATTTAGCTTGTTTAAAATCAAATCTGACTGTCAATGCATTTACTTTGTTTCAATGTGGGCTATCTATTGTGTGTATAATCGCAATCTGTCTTAAATAAAAAATACTTTTTGCCATTACTCATTCATCAGCTGCTCACATGCAACAGTAAACAGGAGCAAGACCTTTGTCCACTCAAAATAAATATCATCCTTGATAAACATCTTAGGCATACATGAATTTGGATTAATATGCCACTAAACTGAAATGAATTAAACTCAGACCACGACAGGTTTCAATTTGACTCAGAGAAGGAGATATCTATTTATTTATTTATTTTTTCACTTTGAATACCAGGGGCCTGTACCATGATGGTAGCTGAACAAATTCAGAGTTATAGGATTAGTTTTGAGTTGACAAAACCAAACCACTCCAATCCGGCTTTGTTGGTACCATGATGCTGTTCAACAACTTTCTTTGTCAACTCAGGCTTTGATCCTGAGTTTGTGGAGCGCGTGCACATGAATGTGTGACATCACTGGTGAACAGCCAATCACGAGCCTTGCAACAAAAAGCAAGTTTGATTTACTTCTCGCGAGAGACCCAGCGAGAATCAAAACTAAAGGTTATAGGTTTTGCTAAAGGTTAAGAGATTGAAGAATATGACCAATTTAAATGTCATATGAAAAATGAAGGAGGACTAATAAAATAAATGATCTTGCTCCATCAGTGTAGTCACAAGTGGAACTTGTTAACTTAGTTTATACATTTGAAAATATATAGTGATAGAGGCTTGAACATGTAAGTTCAGATTTGTAATTTTTAAAATTAAAAAGTGCAATCTTTTGATACTACAGCTTATTTATATTACATGATCTGTATACATTAATATTTATTTAAAATAATTTATAATAACTGTTAAACAAAAATTGCTTGTGTGTGAGAGATAAATAATAATTTGAATCACAATAATTATATAAATCATAAAATGATGTTATTTTTAAGCATAAGTGACCTTTAATTTGGAGCAAGTTAAACTGGAGTTACTTTGTGTCAGACATGTGTCACTTCTCTCACATCTGATTGGTTCACCTTCAGTTTGAGATCTCTAATCCAGAACATAACCTGCCCTGGAGCAGGTTAGCCGTGCAGCGTAAGATACCATGGCAAAGAACACCGATTAAAGCCGAGCTACTTTCATAGTACCTATGTCAGGGTTTTGGCAAGGAGGAACTCAGGTGCAGACAGGATTTACAACACAAACAGGTTTATTCACAAAAGGGGGAAAATAAAAACCCACGAGGGGGAAAACAAGGGCTAGGGTAAACACTAAATAATTCTACAAAACACAGTAAACAAGGTAAACAAAGACTGAACACTACCTACTAACAAACACTCACTGCTGGACAAAAGACTTCGAGGAGTTTCAAGGACAAGGTACAATCACGAATGATGAACACATATGAGGTACACAAATCACAATGAACCGACGCCAGACAGAGCACACTTGGAGACCTAAATAGGGGAAACAATCAAGACACGACAGGTGGCACAGATGGGACAATCAAGACACGACTAGGTTAACAAGGGGGGCGGGGCAAGAGAACGAGACAACACAAGCACATGGCCCAAAGACAAGGCCATGCGCTTGTACACAAAACATGGGTCTGTCATGATCCTGCCTCAAGACTAGGGAAAAATCAAGGACACGAGGGCAGAATCATGACAGAACCCCTCCCTTAAGGAGCGGCTTCCAGACGCTCCCTAAGGGAACATCAAACACGGGACATGACTGACATGACGGACTGGGACACCGACACAAACCAACAGGACATGACAAATAATAACAATGGCAAACATGAATACACAACGGCAGGGTTAGGGTGACAAATCAAGAAAAACAAACAGGGAAGGGGAGGGGGCGGGACCACAAAGTTCATGGGGGACAGACCAGGGTGAGTGGGTGGGGCAGGAGTTTTAGGAGGACAGGACGAAGGCTGACAACGGGGGGTACGGGCAGGTCTGGGTGGTGAGGGGCGGGGAGGGGTCTCGGGACAACTGACAGGGGACATGATAGGAGCAGACGAGGGACGCGGGGCAACACTTACGGGACGCGGGGCAAGACTTACGGGACGCGGGGCAAGACTTACGGGACGCGGGGAGACGACAGCTGGACACGGGGGGACAACATCTACTGGACACGGGACGACCACATCTACTGGACACGGGACGACAACATCTACTGGACACGGGACATCTACGGGACACGGGGCAACATCCTCTGGACACGGGGGGACAACAGGACTCGGGACATCTACGGGACACGGGGCCACATCAACAGGATACATGACTTCATCAGCAGGACACGGGGCAACACTCACGGGACACGGGGAGACGACATCTACGGGACACGGGGAGACGACATCAGGACACTCGGGATTTCTGGGGACAGGGTCTGAGGACAAGACAGGACTGACGGGGACTTCTAGGATACGGACAAGACTAGACAAATAATCAGAAAAGGCTTTAGCCGCTAAGACAATTGGCATCTCCTTACGAGATGAGATACACTGAACTAAAGTCTTTGCTGCAGAGTCGGCCGCGGCACTCTCCTGCGCTCTCACGACTGCCGACTTGCATACTACCTCTTCTTTGCCGGCTCGGGCACGCCAGTGCTCACCGCTGCTGGCTCGGGCACGCCAGCGCTCTCCGCTGCTGGCTCGGGCACGCTCACCGCTGCTGGCTCGGGCACGCCAGCGCTCACCGCTGCTGGCTCGGGCATGCCAGCGCTCACCGCTGCTGGCTCGGGCATGCCAGCGCTCACCGCTGCTGGCACGGAAGGAGACAGGGTCACAGGACCGGCAGGCCCCTTCTTCCTCCTCTTCCTCCTCGGGCGCGGTGCAGAGGCTACAGCTGGATCAGAGGCGGGTTGGGGGAGTTTGGTCTCGGGCAGGGCAGCCTCGGACGCCGAAGACTCTGAAGCTGACTCCCATGAAAGCCGTCTCCCTCGCTTGTTGGGGAGACTTAAGGTAGTGGGAGGTACCTCAGGATCTTGGGAGGGACCTAACTGATCCCCCAGGGTTGCCACGGCCAGGACACGACCCTCCGGGATCGCCGGCAGCTGGGAAGGTGGGGACCTCTGGGGCTCCTCCTCTCGCCCGCTCGCTCCGGAACGACCTCCCCTGGTCCCCCGGAACACCACAAGGCGAGAGCCCTCAAAACGATCTCGCTGGCTGGCTGATGCCATCCAGCATTGCCTCCTGTCTGCTGAGTTCCTTTGTGGTCGGTTCATTCTGTCAGGGTTTTGGCAAGGAGGAACTCAGGTGCAGACAGGATTTACAACACAAACAGGTTTATTCACAAAAGGGGGAAAATAAAAACCCACGAGGGGGAAAACAAGGGCTAGGGTAAACACTAAATAATTCTACAAAACACAGTAAACAAGGTAAACAAAGACTGAACACTACCTACTAACAAACACTCACTGCTGGACAAAAGACTTCGAGGAGTTTCAAGGACAAGGTACAATCACGAATGATGAACACATATGAGGTACACAAATCACAATGAACCGACGCCAGACAGAGCACACTTGGAGACCTAAATAGGGGAAACAATCAAGACACGACAGGTGGCACAGATGGGACAATCAAGACACGACTAGGTTAACAAGGGGGGCGGGGCAAGAGAACGAGACAACACAAGCACATGGCCCAAAGACAAGGCCATGCGCTTGTACACAAAACATGGGTCTGTCATGATCCTGCCTCAAGACTAGGGAAAAATCAAGGACACGAGGGCAGAATCATGACAACCTAAAACCCAGGGTTGATGGAAACTAAGATGAAACATAGCTGGCTAGCCACCTAATCCAGCTTCATGGTACAGGCCCCAGTAGGCCAAACAAACCAGACTTATTATGTTTATAATTTTAGGATAAAGTTGTGTACCCAATGACTACTGACGCACACACACACACACACACACACACACTATTCAGTGAGTGAACTTTATTATATCAGTCTGAGATCCATACCACATTCTGCAGAACTGTTTGACAGTTTCTGTCTCAGCAGAAGCAAAGTGACAATTAATGATCTTTCATTTTAAAATGTTAATCATGGACTTTGTGTTTGTTTACTTATTTATTTATTTGTTTATTAATTAATTGATTCATTCAAACAGAAAATGCCATAAACAACAAACTGTGTCACAGACATCCAACAGAGAGGGGGGAGTAATGGGATCCATGGCAGAGAAGGCAGAGAAGGCAGTCTACCGCACCTGACCTTTACGGCTGGTGCCCTGTATTACTGATTTCTGTTTGAATATATTTTAAACTGTAATTTATTCCTGTGATTTCAAAGCTGAGTTTTTAGCATCATTACTCTAGGGGCAAGTTCAAGCACCATTTTGAGCTTGTACTTGACCCAGTCAGTGTAACATGATCCATCAGAAATCATTCTTATATGATTTGCTGCTCAAAAACATTTCTGATTGTTATTACATTTAAAACAGATTAGATTTTTTTTTCCAGGTTTCTTTGTTTAAAAAGAACAGCAAAAACAACAACAAACATGTTTCTTGAACAGCAAATGAGCATATTATAATGATTTCTGAAGGATCATGTCACACCGAAGACTGGAGTAATGATGCTGGAAATTCAGCTTTTTGAACACAGAAATAAGATATTGGGGAAAATGAAGAAAAGGGAAAGGGCACTGAAGGTGCAGTCCAAGAGAGAACCTTTACTAATTTCCACAGCCCCAGACCAACACAGAAAAAAAAATTCAGACCTCTCCAGTTAAAATGTTTCTATTGACTAACTGAATTTGTGTTTGTGTTCAGACCTCTCCAGTTAAAATGTTTCTATTGACTAACTGAATTTGTGTTTGTGTTCAGACCTCTCCAGTTAAAATGTTTCTATTGACTAACTGAATTTGTGTGAATTAGTGATCACATCTACATGTTTCAATTGGCCAAAGTGAATTAATGTTGGTAGTAATAACAGCAATAACATTACAAATGTAATGAGATAAAACAATTTGGACTGACTGAGAGAGATAAGTCCACTAGCTAGCAACCTGTTTAAGAGTCTTATTGCAGAGGGGAAGAAGGAGTTCCTTAAAGGGGGGGTGAAATGCTATTTAATGCATACTGAGTTTTTTACACTGTTAAAGAGTTGGATTCATGCTAAACATGGACAAAGTTTTCAAAAATTAAGTTGTACGTTTGAAGGAGTATTTCTGTTCCAAAAATACTCCTTCTGGTTTGTCACAAGTCTCGTAAAGTTTTTTTAGAGTATGGCTCTGTGTGACGTTAGATGGAGCGGAATTTCCTTATATGGGTCCTGAGGGCACGTCTGCCGGAAGAGCGCGCGCTCCCGTAGGGCAGAGCACTGAGAGCACAGACATTCACTGATCAGAGCGAGAGCGTCGCAAAATGTCACAAAAGGAGTGTGTTTTTGGTTGCCAGGGCAAGACAACCCTGCACGATCGTGTGTTGGAACCGCAGGCGGTGAGTAAAACTGCTTCAAATATCTCTGTGTTGTTAACTTAGCTATCGGCGCATAAGCACATCAAGTAAACAACATGCGATGTTGTCATCAAACTGCACTTTCCACATGTACAGCTTAAAAAAAAAAAAAAAAAAGTCTTTTTCCAAAATCGCTAAGCAAATATATACAGTTTCAGTACATACCACATAGAGACGTCGTTGGATCTGATTCTGGATCATAAATATATGCTGAATCTGACTGTTAGCCATGGTTTGTTTTGGTTGGTTTTGTCCTCACGGTAATGTCACAGCTTCCAAACACTCTCAACACAAAAGCATACTGGCCCCCCTTTAATCTTGAATTCCTGCAATTTACACTTCTAGACCTCCATCCTGAGGGTAGAAGTCTGAACAGTCTGTGTTGGGGTGGGTGGGATCTTTAATTATGGACGCAGCTCTGCTGTTGACTCTGTGATGGTAAATGACCTGCATAGAGGGCAGTGGAGTCCTCATGATTTTCTCAGCAGTCTTCACCACTCTCTGCAGATGTTTGTGGTCCCTCACTGTAGTGCTGCCATACCACACGGTGATACAGGTGGTCAAGATGAGCTCAACTACGCAGTTATAGAAGCTGTAGAGTCTCCTCAGGAAATACAGCTTCTGTTGTGCCTTCTTAACCAGCTGGGTGGTTTTGAGTGTCCAGGTGAGGTCTTCCCTGATGTTGACCCACAGGTATTTAAAGCTGCTCACCCTCTCCACTTCAAGCTTTCGAATAAACGGTGGCTGAGTTTTACTCTTTTACCTCAGCACCACTATGATCTCCTTTGTCTTGTCCTTGTTGAGGGTAAGATTGTTGTCCTCACATCATGTCACAAGACTGGCAACCTGCCCCCTGTAGGCCATTTCATCCCCACCAGTGATCCATCCTATCACTGTGGTATCATCAGCAAACTTCAGTATGATGTTGTCCAGTTCCTTTCACACAGCAGTGTTGTGTTACTTGTTAAGCTGCACATTATAGAGCCTGGCCCGTGTACTACATCCGAATTACTGACCCAAGCCCTTTCCCATAACTCCCCCTCCACCCCTTCCCAAAACAGCTCATATTACTGTTCAGCTACTAATATAGTTACATTTTGTATGTAATGGCAAAGTGATTACATTTTGTTTACATTTTTAAGTTAATTTCGAAAAGAAAAAAATTTGTTTTGTTTTTAAAGTAACGACCAAGCAGCGGAAGACAGTGAGCTGATCATCAGCCTATGTTTAATAAATGTAGCCTTCTCAAATCATCACAACTTTCCTAAAATAAAATATTGGATATAACATTTCAAGTATATAACAATGTTTAATCATTAAACCTAGATAAATGTGTGCTATAGCCAATAGTTTAATACGTACAGTGCAAGCTAAAGGGTTCTTAAAGGGACATGGAGGCGCCAGTGCGATCACTTGCATTTTTTATTCAGTGGATACACCATTATTTTGGATCATAAAGGTAAGAGTAATGCATCATTCACAACTGTAAAGAGTCTACCTGTATTTGTGTGCATTCACAATATCAACAAAAGGCTGTGCTTTTATAAAATAAAGAAAACAAACATGATGCGCTTTCTGTCGTCGCAACAGGAGCACTTAACAAAAATAAACTAAAACTTAGCGAACACATGCTTCACAGATATGTTAAATATATCTATGGAAAGCTTTAAGTTACTACTTAATGAAGTAAAACAAATCAAAAACAAAAGCTCTTTTATTATAATCATAATTGGTAAAGATGCACTTCTCTCTAAAGGCATGTTTTATGAGGATATGGAGTCAAGATCTGCAGCTTCATGCTAGCGAGTAAATATTTCCTTACTGTTTCCCCTGACGAATTTATAGTAATTACTTTTGCTGATGCTTGGCAGCAAGCATATTCCATGCATTTGAGCGCAGAACTCTTCAGCTGCTCTGGCAGCATGGACCATACTGCTTCCACAGGACACTAAACACTCTCAAGCTGCTATTGACAGTCGCGACAACACAGTCTCACTTTGTTCCACCAACGTGGAAATTTTTATCATCACTAATTGATGGATGTCTAAAATATAAAAATAATGAGAAGCCTTAAATGGGCCCGGCCCATGTCTGAACTATGAAGTGAAAATTGGCTTGAAGCTCGGCCCAAGGGGCGTAAAAAGTCAGTGCCTGTCAGGTTCGGGCTGGAATGCAGGACGGTCCTGCATTCCAGCCCGAACCTGACAGGTACCGACTTTTTTAAAAATTAGTGATGATAAAAATTTCCTGCCAGGACCCTAGCATGTTAACATATGGCGCTATTCCACTGCTCGGCTCTGCGCTTTTCCACTGTGTGGTAGAGTCACTGACACAGAATTAGTGCTCATTCTAGGCTTCTTTACTTACGCATTGTGCATTCCGATCACAGTATATCGGTGGAACATACCAACTATACAAACTATGTGGGGGAAGCCTAAACTGAACCATTCACTACAAATTCTACAAGCAGGGCGCCGCTGAAAATAAGAGTGTAAGTTTGTTTACAGAATGATGTTGTCACTGCTGCAACTCTCATATATACAAATAATTATTAGAAAAATATAATTTCCCAGCAGCCAGTAGGCCCCTCCCAAGTGTAGGCCCCTGGGCTTCAGCCCTTTAAAGTCCATGCGTTAATGCGGCCCTGATCAGTGCTGTAGTAGTTTAGACTCAGTCAGAAGGGGGATCAATATGAGGACAAATACTTTCTTTGTGGGGGTTTTATTAATTGTGAATGGTGAGTAATACTACTCTTTATAATATAACATTTTATTTTTCAATATAAATCGGAAACAGATAGTTATCTTTGTATTTTTGTATCTATTTTTTAACCAAACATTAATAATTTTTCTGTAAATATAAGTTATAATAAACCACACTGCATATAATAACAGACGATAACAACTTTGTAAGGGGATGTCGAGGTTTAGTTGTATGTGAACGTATAAACTGTAGAGGGCGCTGACGGACTGTAATATTCTGAGCGTTACTATTTTACTTGAAAGATGGCTGCAACACGAAAGCATGCAGTGCTTTAAAACAGAAATGAAAAACAGAAATATGACACCGTCTCAGTCAGTCCGTCAGTCTATCTATTGGACTTTAGACTTTGTTTTACAGTCGCTCTCATTCAGGGTGCGGCAAGGTCTAATAAAACTCTTGCCTTTTTTGCCATACCATCAAGCTCATAATTATGGCCATTGTTGTAACCTGTCTTTGTAACATAAGGCCAACCTATTGGGTGGGTTTCACTTGTTTTTGCTAATTTTAGCCTGCTTGTTCAGAATAGTTAAGCCACCTCAAACCCCCATAATCAACCCCCATAAATCGTTAAATAAATAAGAAGTATTTTCCATTAAACAGCAGATAATATGTATGAATTGAGCCATTTGTTAAAGTGTGTCCATGTGACACATCCTTCCTGGTCAGCTAAGTTCTGTTCAGTCATTCAATATCCATTAGCATAGGCTAAACCCAGATTCTTTTTCTATTCCTCAGAATAAAAATCTGAATACATAATTGAAAAAATATCTTAATTTTTTTTATAATAAGCTTTCAAGCTGTGTAAATGAATATTTTGTTACTGTATATCTATATGTACGGAGCCCCGCACATGAAATGCAAGAGAAAATAAATAAAGTGTGAGCACGATTTAATAATTTGTTTCCTCAATGTACTAAAACGTGTACATGATTACTATTGAGTTCCCTTGATTTAAATTTACTTTTGCGTTCCCTCGATTTGCTAAATCGTGCACACAATTTAGCAAATCGAGGGAACGCAATAGTAAATCGAGGGAACGAATTAGTAAATCGTGTGCACAATTTATAAATCGAGTGAACGAAATAGTAAATCGAGGGAACGCAATAGTAATTGTGTGCACGTTTTAGTACATTGAGGGAACGAATTAGTAAATCGTGCACACAATTTAGCCTAATATTTTTTCCTGCATGGCTTTGTATATACACTGTAAAACCTGACAAGTAAACTTAACTCAAACCGTTTGAGTAAACAGATTGCCTTGATTTAAACCCTGTAAGTTTTAAAACTTTGCATTCAAGTAATTAAGTGATTAACTAAGTGCTGATTGAGAATTAGTGATGAACAGCTGCTGCTAACAAACAGAATCACTGAAGAAAAGAGAAACACAAGAACTACTACAACTGACTTCTGACACTGCCTTAGATGAAATCAACTGAAATAAAATACATGAAATCTCTCAAGATCTGATTAAACAACCCACAAACAGCATCACCAGCTCCACTTATTAATAACCAGACTGACTTTATTTCTGTCAGACGTCTACAGAAGATCTTATTGAGAATGAACTAAGGTTTAGATGTTGATTTAGTTTCATTTGAAGTAACCATGTTAGAGATCAGTGTTTGCTTTAGTTGGGCTCTTGACCCTTGATTTCTGTCTTAGTCTTTTCTCTGGCTGTTATAGCCGTGTGTTTCTAAAACACATTTGTAATAACTCAAAAGCCCAGAAGAAAAGCCATCAGGTGTTAACCTGTATCTAGGTGTAGATTGTTATACTTTATATTGGTGATGATAATCATCAATTATTGATCCATATGGAGTCTAATCTCTGATGAAATAGGGGTGTTGTGTAATTTGATTGATTATAGTAAAAGTGATTCTAAGAGCCAGTGGTTCTGTAATAATCAGTTAATACAAAGACTATCCAAACAGTGTGGTCTTCCACAGTGTCAGTTAGTCACACACAGACATCAATAATCAGATTATGAACCTCAACAATGGTGACCATAAAAAAAATAAAAAAAAATAAAAAAAAATGCTGCAGAGCATGCTGGGAGCCATGGATGAGTTCTGTACTACAATAGTACCCAGCATGCATTGCAGCATGTTTTTTTGTCACCATTGTTGAGGTTCATATTCTGATTATTGATGTCTGTGTTTGACCCGTTACTGGCATAGAAGACAAATGTATGTGTACAAAATGTTTATGAAGTCATTTTTATATTAACTGATTATCACAAACTCTTAGTGTCACTTGTATTAGGTCCACTTCTACTAATCACACATTTGTTTCCTCAGCAATTAGACTCTGTACAGATCAATATTTGTGGATAATAATGAATAATAATCATCACCTATATAAAGTAACAACACTTAGTACACCTAGGTACAGGTTAACGCCTGATGGCATTTCTTCTGGGCTTTTGAGTTACAACAAATGCGTTTTAGAAACACACGGTTATAACAGCCAGAGAAAAGACTAAAACAGAAATTAAGGGTCAAGAGCCCAACTAAAGCAAACACTGATCTCTAACATGGTTACTTCAAATGAAACAATAAATCAACATCTAAACCTTAGTTCATTCTCAATAAGATCTTCTGTAGACGTCTGACAGAAATAAAGTCAGTCTGGTTATTAATAAGTGGAGCTGGTGATGCTGTTTGTGGGGTTGTTTCATCAGATCTTGAGAGATTTCATGTATTTTATTTCAGTTGATTTCATCTAAGTCTGTGTCTGAAGTCAGTTGTAGTAGTTTCTTGTGTTTCTCTTTTCTTCAGTGATTCTGTTTGTTAACAGCAGCTGTTCATCACTAATTCTCAATCAGCACTTAGTTAATCGCTTAATTACTTAATTGCAATACATATCTTCTTTCAGTGAACTCAACTGAATTAAGTTCAGAGTACTCGTAACTGTTAGTTTTTTCAACTTAAATGGTTTTAAGGCAATCGGTTTCCTCAAACGGTTTGAGTAAACATAACTTGTCAGGTTTGAGTGAAGCTGTGTCTGAATCAGCTGTAGTTCCTTTCTCTCTTTTCTTCAGTGATTCTGTTTGTTAACAGCAGGTGTTCATCACTAAAGCTCAATTATCACTCAGTTAATCACTTAATTACTTGATTGTAATGTTTATCTTCTTTCAGTTAACTCAACTGAATTAAGTTCAGAGTACTCATAAATGTTAGTTTTTTTCAACTTAAATGGTTTAAGGCAATCGGTTTTCCTCAAACGGTTTGAGTTAACATAACTTAAGGATATCTGTTTACTCAAACCGTTTGAGTTTAGTTTACTTGTCGGGTATTACAGTCAAGGCAATCGGTTTACTCAAACGATTTGAGTTAAGTTAACTTGTCGGGTTTTACAGTGTATGTATACAACAGCCACATACATTTTATGATTTGCATGCCTTGTAGAAATTACAAGTCATATTAGGCTTAAATTTCAAGAGACACAATGCAACAAATTTAGGTCACATACACAATAAAAGTATAATCTGTTTCTGTTTGTTCTTCAGGTGTGTTTGGTGTTGATGCAGAAGTGAAGTCAGTATCAGTGATGGTGGGAGATTCAGTCACTCTACATACTGATGATACTGAAGTACCAAGGGATAGTAAGATAATATGGAAGTTTGGTGATGAAATCATTGCTAAAATGAATGAAGCAGGTGCAAATCCCTCTACATGTGATGGCCCCGGTGCAATATTCAAAGACAGACTGAAGCTGGACAAACAGACTGGATCTCTGACCATCACAAACATCAGAACTGAACACATTGGACGTTATAGTGTAGACATCAGGAGCATAACTGCAAAACTGAAGACATTTCAAGTTACTGTTCATGGTGAGTAACTCATTTCAGTCACCTGAGGACAGTTTAGATGCTGCGGAATTATTACAATTTTAAACATTATGGGTTATGCTAGTATTATTAGGTTTGCTATTTTTATATAAACTATATAATAAAATATAAATTTAAAAAAAAAAATGTTGATGACCAAATGTTTCCAAATGATATATCCAAAATAATTATTTATTTCATTCTTATTGTATTATTTCATCTTTATCTTTAACCACATGAGGATATACTTTTAGGGAGATTTGTTCATTCTATAAAAAATCAAAAGCCTCTTTTTGTGGAAAATTAACAATCATATGTGAGGCTATGTTGAAATCTGTTTGAAAGGTAGATTGGTGTATTAAATTTAAATGTGACACTAGAAATACAATAGAAAATAACTTAATACACATCTATTTCTACATATTTTACACATCGTTCCAAATCATCATCAGTTGTTTAGAAAATTGAGTGTATATCTGAAGAGCTGAATCTGAAATGCATATGGTGTTTCAATATATTCTCACAACAGAAAAATAACTTCAAAGTGTGACTGTGTGGAAATTACAGCATTGTAAGCTCAATCTTCTGTTTGCTCTCCACATGTGTTTGTTGTTGAGACAGATGTTGTGGAGTCAGTGTATGTGATGGAGGGAGATTCTCTCACTCTACACAATGGTGTTAAAGTACAGGGATCTGATCAGATTGTGTGGAAGTTTGAAGATCAAGTCATCCCTATTGCTTACTTAAATAGCCCTGATGAGACACAATGGAGAAACATTCATCTGAAGGATCAGACCCAAGACCTCGTCTTCAGCAACATCCGAAGCGAACAAACTGGAGTTTATACAGTGGAGATCAACACCATCAGCATGGTCTTGCACAGAAAATACTATATTGCTGTTGTTGGTGAGTAGAACATGTTTCTGTCTTTCCTTGATTATGTCATTATGTTCAGACGTGTCATTCATTATCCTCTTTAACGTTCCCGTTATAAGTTTTATTCTGTCCAGTCTTTGGTTGTCCTGTATTGAGTTTACGTCTATGTGTACGTGTGTTTATGCCTTCTCTCTGTGGATTATTAACTATCTTTTTTCTTCATCTTCATTCTCATTCGTTCCCTCGTGCACCAAAAGTGACAGAATACCGGACCCGAAAAGTTAAAGTTGCGGCGCCCCTCCTCTCCGTTTTGTGTCTGTTTTTCCCAGTTTTTTTTTTTCACTCATGGATTATTTAAAGCATTTACTTCCCCTCATTTAACATGGACATCACCCTGATTTCCTCCTACTACTGCTGGAACAGGGAGGGATGCCCCTTGAGTTCCACACGGCGATCTTCACAGAGATCACCAACCACTCCAGCAAGTTAGACAGCAGCCTCTGCACGTTCTTCCTGATAAGCCTCAATGAAGAGTGCATGGCGCTGCTGTCTGGAGGTAGACCTCGGGACTCATTTGCCACTTTTGTGGAATGGGTACTGGTGAGCAACAAATCATCATTCACCATCAGCCTCACCGAGGAGCAGCTCACCATTACCACTCCACACCCAGAACCCAGCCCGCCATCTGCCTGCTGCACGGAGCCCAAGCCTGAGCCCGACATGCCCCTCTTCCCCTAGTCTTTAATCAAACTCTCTGTCCGCCTGGAACTGTATGGCAGTCTGGATTACCCACCCACCCTCCCTCTCTTGTTGACACCGCTGTCACCTGTCAGCACCTCTGTTCACCCTCAGCCCACCATCTGTGTACAGGATCCCTTGTCTCTGCCTCCAGACTCCGCCTTGGGCATTCGACCAAGTGGCTCCACCATGGCTTCTAGCTCCATCCTCTCCACAGTGGCTTTTCAGCACACCAGCTCCACCTGCCTCACTCATCCCTCTGCATCCATCTTGGTCTGTTATCAACCATCAGCCTCCTCAGGACTCCACTCCTCTGGCTCCACCTTGTCCCTCCGTCCCTAAGGCTCTGTCAGGCTCCTCCTTCCCTCCTGCTCCACCTCAGTCCTCTGTTGCTCCAGCTCCATTATGGCCTTCTGGATCCCTGCCTCCGCCTCAGTCACTGGCCCCATCTGCTCCACCTGGCCCTCCAGATCCTCGTGTCACCCTGGCTCATCGGCTCTCCATCTTTGCTTTGGGCTCTTCCTCCACCTGCTCCGCCGCTGGAGTTGTCAGCCCTTCCTCCACCATTGCTCCTCTCTCCATCAGCTCCACCTTGGACTGCTATCATGGCTGAGGCCTGGGTCTCACCTGCCTCCTCCTCCTGCTCTGCTTCCCTCCATCATCAGCACTATGGACTCTTTTGGTCATCCTCCTACCTTTGCCCAAACCTCCACTGTTTTCCTGCCAGCCCTTTGGCAACCACACTGTCTCCTTCATTCTCCATGGTGCGGGGTTGTGCTTTCCAGTAGGGGGATGAGCTATTACACCCTAGAACTGTTTTCATTACCCATGTGCTCAGTATGACCTAGTTTCTGTCTTCCCTTGATTATGTCATTATGTTCAGGTGTGTCATTCATTATCCTCATTAATGTCCCCACATAAATTGTTTTCTTTTCAGTCTTTGGTTGTCCGGTATTGAGTGTATGTGTACGTGCGTTCATGCCTTCTCTCTGTGGATTACCCTCTCTGTGGATTATTAAAGACTTTGTATGTCATCTTCATCTTCGTTCATGCTCGTTCTCTCGTGCACCAAACCATGACAATTCAAGTTTAAAAAAAAAAAAAAACCTTCTATATATCATCTGAAAGGATGAGGTCTGATGTCTTATGATTTTTTTTTATTATTATTAATTTTTTTAACATGTAATTTGGTACATGTTAAATTGCTACTTTCAGTAGCCAATGACCACTATAAACAAATATGCTAATTTAGTTGCATTACTAATTTTGTAATTCAGTGCCTCTACCACACATTAATTAGAGTCTGAAAAAATTTGTCTGTTATTTTTTTTCCTAGAGAGCCATCTGTTCTTTTGTTATCTCTAAAGAAAAACTATTCATATGTGTTTGTTTCTGTGACAGTTGGTGGGAAGACAGTATCAGTGATGGAGAGAGATCCTGTCAATCTAGATACTGGTGTTCTTGAAATACAGGGATATGATCTGATACTGTGGAAGACTGGAGGTAATATTGTGGCTGAAATCAATAAAGGTGACAATATATTTGGACCTAGAGATGAAGATGATCGGAGATACGGTGGCAGACTATATCTTCATCGTAAGACTGGAGATCTCACTATCGGTGACTCCAAAACCACAGACTCTGGAGATTATCATCTACACATGAGCAACAGTGAATACACCTTACAGAGGACCATCAGAGTTACTGTCAAGAGTGAGTACATAAAATATTTTTGTGCAGAAATTCTGTTTATGTTGTAAATAAAAAAAAATAAATGCCTTGGTTAACTTTGAACTCTGCGAAAGCTATGCATTTTTGTTATATGTTTATAGTGCTGATGTTTCTAGTGTTTGTTATAGATCGGACACATTCTCATTAATGACTGTCTCTTTTTATCATTACAGCTTCACCTCAGTCAGGTGCTCCTTCAGGGATATATGGTGCTGGTGTTGGTCTGGTAGTTTGGGCTGTAACTGTGTTTTTTGCTGAAAGATTTGTGGACAACGAAATCAAAGGTGTAAGTATTACAGTCAACTCATACAGTTAGAGCTAAAATATATTAATGTATTTAAAAGAAAATGCAAAGTTGAGATTCTTCTTTCCATTTGTTTGTTTCTACACACTGTAGCTGAGAAAGTTTTCTGTTTTTAATTTAAGTATAATTACTGTTGAAAGGATAACAGATGATTTATTTCCCTATTGTAAGTGTAGTGAAGGAGAACATAAGTGCAGGGGAACTTATTATTATTATTATTATTATTATTATTAAAACTATTATTTATTCATTGCTATTTTCTTATTGTTTATTGTTTTTTTACTGTGATTCTTTCTGTTTTATAACAGATTTCAGTGAAAATAAAGTGAATCACTCGCAGAATCAGCATGGAAAAAATGAAGAGAAACAACAGTTCATAATCACTGTAACAAGATAAACTTCGGCCTTGCATGACATGCCAATCAGTTTTAATTTGTTTGTTTTATGGATAAATTTTGACATATTTTGATTTTTTTGTCTCATGCTTGACTACCAGAACAAAAAAAGGAACATTTAAAAAAATCAACATATTTCAAAAATTTTACTTGCTTTAAATTTGTGTTTTAGTTTAATTGTAAGGGTTCTTGGGATGCCATTCATGTGAAAGATTGTTTATCCAGTGCTTATACAGATCTATGTACAAATACAGAATAAAGCCAATCAAACTTGATAAAATTGAGACTATGTTTATCGTGCCAGAGTGAACAGTGTGGATGGATTGTGGGAAAATCAACCTGCCAAAAAACCTGGCATCCAAAATATATTGACACCGCATATTGATAGCGGCTCCCTGATGTGCAAAAATTATATTTAACATTAGAAAGTTGATGATAGTCAGAAATTGGGAGCGGGTTTAAGAAAACAGTCCTGTGCGGGGCAAAAATGCACACATAATGGTGACTGTAGAAAGCAAAAGGGGAAGTTGTGGCCTAATGGTTATAGATTTGGACTTCACATTTGTAATCCAAAAGTTGTGAGTTTGAGTCTCAGGCCAGCAGGAATTTTAGATGGGGGAAGTAACTATACAGCACTTTCTCCACCTTCAAAACCACAAATGAGGAGCCCATGAGCAAGGCACCAAACACCCAACTGCTCCCTGGGCACCTCAGCATAAATTGGCTGCCCACTGCTCCAGGTGTGTTTACTGCTGTGTGTTTGCACTTTGGATGGGTTAAATGTAAGCTAAATGTAAGCTAGTTATTATTATTATTATTATTATTATTATTATTATTATTATTATTATTATTATTATTATTATTATTTGCTCAAAGTTAATTTCTGCAGTGTACATAATTTCTCCATGAGATCGCGACCAGTGACTGGTCATTAATAAAACACAATCAAATAGGTATTTGAAGCTTACAATGATTAAACTTGAATAATGTGTACAGTTACTTACCAAACAGACGCCATAAACTCAATAAAGGTGAAAGTTTAACTATTTCTAAACAGTTTACATAATCTTTTGAAATGGATTTCAAAAGACAAAATATGACAATATCTTGAAATAAAAAAAAAGTTTGAGGTTTTTATGTGATGGAGAGAGAGAAAGAGATAGAGAGATAGAGATAGAGAGAGAGAGAGAGAGAGAGAGAGAGAGATGTAATGTGTGATTGTGTGAACTTATTTAATGTACTTATGTCTCTTTATTTAAATAAATTAATTTGAATGTTGATTATTTAAAGGGGTCATATGATGCTTTTTTAAAGATCATTATTTTGTGTATTTGGAGTAACAATATGTTGACATGCTTTAATGTTCAAAAAACATATTATTTTTCTAATACTGTACATTATAGTAGGTCGTCTATGTCGTAAAAAAAAATTGCATAAAATCATCTTCCAAATAAAACATTTTATTGCCAGTTTTCTTGACCATACAAGCTTAAAAAAAACAGGACAGAAAAAAACTAAAATCTTATTTTCAAACATTAAACATTAAAAACAATCAATCAAAAATTTAAAACAATCAATCAAACTGATCATAGGAGTTGGTCAAGATCAGGATTTCATTTTCTAAACCAGACTGGAGATCATGGAATAGACTGATATATAATGTAAAATAACCAATGGAAGTGACCGAAATAAACATATTGTTTATTCTTGTTTTATCATACAAGGTACATTACTGTTTAGTGAATTTCCACTCTAGTCCAGCTCTTCTGGATCTGATGTCATAAACTAGTACAACAACAGCAGCAACAGCAGCCACTCCCACCACAGCAGAGACGACCAATCGGATCACAGCTTCAGCCGTTTGACTCCAGTAGTAGTCACAGTCTGTAGAAAGAATAGATACTTCTTTTAAAACTGCATTAATTTCTTTCAAATTGACTTTGACATGTCTCCTCTTACAGTGAACACTGCGAAAAAAGTTTCACTGATATCACCACTGTTACCTGAACATGTCTGACAGAGTTGATCGATGTCCAGATATGTGGTCTGGGTGCTGACAGGATTGTTAATCACACAACTATATGTGTTTATATCCTGATACTCCACCTCCAGAGGAAGAGAGAGACTGATCCTGAAATCAGACTCACTGATGCTGGACAATAAACTGTTTCCTTTGTACCAGGAGAGAGTCACGTGACTCACATTCACCACTGAACACAACAGCACACTTTTCAACCCTGATGATGATGATGATGATGATGATGATGATGATGATGATGATGATGATGAACACTGAGGAGAATATCTGGTGATGACAGGCAGAGGCACAGGAGCTGGAGAGTAAATAAATAAATAAATCCAAGAATAAGCACAACTGACAGAAGGTAATATAAAATGAAATACTGTTTGCATCTGTAATACTCACCATAAACAGTGACAATGAATTTTAAGACCTTACTTGCAACATCATCATTTAGTTCATAAACTCCAGTGTGTTCATTACTGATGTTTGTGATGGTGAGATCTCCAGTCTGTCTGTCGAACTGCAGTCTGTCCCTGAATACCATATCACTCGTGGGAGAGATGTTTTTGGACTTTATTTCGATTAACAAAGTCCTGTTCGATCCAAACCTCCACTCGATGTCTTGATCGCTCTGTCTTTCAGTAAAACCAGTTCGGAGAGTGAACGACTCTCCCTCCATCGCTGACACGATCTCATCTGCAGCACCTGGAGATCAAAATTAAATGTTAATGTTAAACGTGAACTTAAACATTTAAACGTTTATATATATTATTAGCTCATCTGTCCATAAATACATTAATAACACACCAATCAGAGGTAGAATACATAAACAGAACAAAACAAGCTTGTGAATCATTTTCTCAAGGAGTTTAAGATCTTTTCAGTGGCTGATCGGTTAATGTAAGAAAAAAAAAAACACTGCATGAAATACAACAGAATCGCAATGTTTCTTGATCTTAAATAGTACTGTGTGTAGATAACTTGCAGTGAGACATGGAGATAAAAGCTCCACCCACTCACAGAGAGAGAGAGAAAAAAAACCTCAAGCGCATGTGATTAGGCATTAACATGTCAGCAACAACTGGGTTTGTGGTTCAGTTTCACATCTTGCTTCATATCTATAGCCACCATAAAATAGTTAGTGTGTTTCTATTGTTCCACAGTAACAAGCTTTGTTTCTGATATATATTTAATAGCGATTTAAAGAGTAGAGATTCGTTACACACAGCTAGCAGTAGGCTAAGTATCTTAATGGACAAACTAAGTGCATTTAGTTTGTTTATAATCAAATCTCACTGTTTATGCATTCACTACTTTGTTTCAATGTAGGCTATCTATTGTGTGTACATTGGAGATATGTCTTAAAGGAAAACTACTTATTTGGCCATTACCCATTCATCAGCACACTTTTGAACCCTGATGATGATGAACACAAGTTCATGAAGTGTGTTCATTAGTGATGTTTGTGATGGTGAAATCTCCAGTCTGTTTTTTTTATTACATTTATTACTCACCAATCAGAGGAGGAAAACAACAGAACAAAAAATCATTTTCTTCAATCGTTTGAGATCATTTAGTGGCTGATGAATTCTGGAAGAAGAAATGATGTCAATTTCAAGACAGAATGGCATGTTTACATTTAAATTAACATTTAGTCATTTAGCAGACGCTTTTATCCAAAGCGACTTACAAATGAGGACAATGGAAGCAATCAAAATAACAAAAACTTACTGATATATAAGTCTCTGTTATCTTACACGCGGTACACATAGCAAGGGATTTTAACATTGTTTCATTATCTTGGGGGGGGGGGGTGTACAATGCTGTTCCATGCATTCAGAGTTGTTTGCACTGTTAAAGAGTTGGATTCTCAAGTTAAGCATGGACAAAGTTTCATAAAACTATTTGAATGTATGACAAGTTTCGGACAAGTTTCACTCATGGCGCTTCATGACGTAGACGAGGGTGGAACTCCTAATATGGGCATTTCTCCCAGAAAAACATGGCTGCGCATGCATTGACCAGAGCAAGAGCAGACTGCTCCCATCAACATGCTTCGGCCATGGCGCACCTCCAGGAGCTCAGCTTTTTCCAGAGAGAATCGCAAAGCTGTGTCTTTCTTTTATAAATATGATAAAACGAAAGATTTTTTGAAGATATGAAGGATAAAGGTACAAAAGATTAACATGAGATTGGGTGACACCATGTATGTTATGCCCCCTTTAAATAGGGTGTCTGGCCTAGATAACCGGTTTGGAATAAAGGTTTGGAATCTAGTAGCTTTCAACATGTCAAACAACCAATCAGTTTGTTTCATTCATCATCACATTTCGAGGCATGGAAATGTCACCACAATAAAAGACCGGTGTGTAAACTCTTGGACATATTTTAAAGATTCTATGCCGCCAACTTTAAATATTAGTTGAGCCTGATAAGCGCTCGTTGGCACAGTTGTAAACACTAGTCTTTCTACTTTCGTGAGGAGGTTTGGTGCCACGGTATCTTTGTTTCCAGGCAGAACGTTAAAGAACACGACACACACGTCTCGCGGAAATCCTGTAGAATTCAACAAATCTGATGAGGACTTCGACACTCCTGAAGCGTTTCCACTTTTGTGTGCCATATGCATCAGACGTTCAGCCAACAGTCTGTGGGTGTGATGTCTGAGGCTGAGACTACCTGCGATGATACAAGCAGATCTTAAAAAAAAAATCTTCAGCCAACTTCTGTGAAGTCTGGCTCTTTATACCCCTTAACCTTTTAGAACCACAAATGCATACCAATGCATGAATTTTGTTTGATGAATATCTAATCTAACTGTTTATGCATTCACTTATAATGTAGCCTTTCTGTTTTGAGTGGAAGGAAAGTGTTTGTCTTGAAGGAAAATAATCTCTTGTTTTTGCACGTAAATCAACCGCACAAATTGCAAAAGCAGCAAGATGTTTGTCCACTCAACAGAAGCCACATTCATCTGATTCAGTTTTCCACTTAACTGATGTGAATTAAACCACAGCAGGTTTCACTTTGACTCAGAAACTGAGCTGCTAGAGCCTCAAAAGCATTCAATGCAAACTGTAGTAATTGTTTTTATTCCTAAAGTACAGCTGTTTTGAGGGGATGAGATTCATGTAAGAAGGCCTTCATAAACACTACACGCTCAAACAAATAGTTCACACTTTCTTTTTCTCTTGATTGTCCTCTCTTCCTCTGGCTTCTCTTTGCTTTTAATTACACGCACTATTCTGTGAGTGAACTTGATTTATCCGTTTTAGACCCACGGCCATATCCTGCAGAGTTTCTCACTTGCCAGATGCAAAGTGACCCTTAATGTTGTTTAATTTTAAAATTTTACTGTTGTGCTTATCTCTTCATTTTTTTTTTCTCTTAAAAAAATCAGACGGTGACAGACTACTTTGTCTTTTGTGGGAATGGGTGGGGAATTGAATCTATATGGAACTTTCTGTTAAACCAATATAGTAGAAATAAAAACATTTCATGAACAAATTTGAATGTAATGTGTTGTCTTATTATATATACTATATATATATATATATATATATATATATATATATATATATATATATATATATATATATATATTTTTTTTTTTTTTTTTTTTTTTTTATTTCGACAAAACTTTCCACATTTACCACCATCTAGTGGCTAATAATATGCAGCAGATCACAAACCTCGAATAAAAAAGGATTTCATAATTTCGATCTAGTCAAGATTCTCTTTGGAAGATTTCGAAATAGCAATGACGCGACACACCCGCTTTCTGGAGAAACCACGTGACTTGGAAGGTTTGATAAGTCCATCATCAGTGCACAGAATCAATGCTGTTGTAGTTCAGGCGCGATCAGAAGCGACATCAGTATGATGAATAATACCTTCATTTTTTGGGTTTTATTACTCGTGAAGGGTGAGTAAAAAGTGTATTTGTTATGTTAATTTAACATTTTCGTTTTCAATACGAATCCTGTTACTGCTACTGCCTATGTCTTGCAGGATTTAGCTCCAACCTAAAAAAAAAAAAAAAAAAAAAAAAAAAAAAAAAACACTTCCCTGTAGCCTTATTAATCCTGGAGACCTTGATTGATTAGCATGTATTTGATTAGGGTTAGAGCTAAACTCTGCAGGACAGCTGCACTCCAGGACCCACACTGCCTCTCCCTGCTTTAAGGGTGTTTTTGGAGAAAGTTGTTTGTGCACGTGTGTGTGTGTGTGCGTGTGTTTAGTAGTGAACACTAGAGGGCGCTGACGGTCCTGTAATATTCTGAGTGTTACTATTTTACATAGAAAACTGTCTGCAACTCGAATGCGTGTACTATTTAAACGAAAGAGAACAGAAAAAACAGAAGTAAGTCACTCTCTCAATCAGTAAGTCAGTTTTTTTGGACTTGAGCCCAGTTGAGTTACTGTCTCTCTCATTCAGGGCACGGCCTACTAATAAAAGTATGCACATTTTCCATAAACTACCATCAAGCTTATAAATATGGCTATTGTTGCTGTTGCAACCTGTATTTGTAACATTAGGCCAGTTTAGGTTGGGCTGTTTTTGCAAGTTTTACTTGTGAAGAATAAGTTATACCATCCCAAACCCCAGTGTTTATTTCATAATGTAAAATATGAAATATTTAGAAATTAATAAAATGGATGCATCATTGTGCCAGTGCCACTTCTTCAGTCTTAGTGTGTCCATGTGAAATAAAATAAAATAAAATAAAATAAAAAAAAGAACAAAGAAAGAAAAAAGTGTATTAAGGGACTGAGTTTAAGCTCAGTAAAATGACTTTTTGAGAGTTTTATGGTGATTAGATTATGATTATGATGATTATTATAAATAGAGAATTATAAGATTATAAATAGATTATAAAGATTATAAACAAATACATGGATCTCTTTTGCTGTATTTGTTATAGTGATTAGTGTTGCTTTTATTTTACTGAGACACAAAATGTAATTTATCATTGCACAAGAGCATGTAACATTCTGCAAGAATATAGTTAGTTCAGAGACTGACCTTAAATGAGCTCGTAATATCCCATCCCATGAAAAGGGTCAATAACTGCTCAAACCCGTGAAACTATATTGTCACATATATAGTGTAATGTTGTCATTTCCAAGTACAAGTACAGGAATAGAGCTGTTAACAAACAATATATTGCCTGAGAACTTGCTGTCATTCATATACTGTATTTAGAGCACAGATATTACAATACAATTGTGTGTGTTTGTATATATTTGTTCGTTTCTGTTTGTTCTTCAGGTGTGTTTGGTGTTGAAGCAAATGAAGTGTCCGTATCAGTGATGGAGGGGGATTCAGTCACTCTACACACTGATGTTTCTGAAGTACCGAAGGATAGTAAGATAATATGGAAGTTTGGTGATGAAATCATTGCTAAAATGAATGAAGCAGGTGTAACTCCCCCTACGTTAGATGGCCCCGGTGCAATATTTAAAGACAGACTGAAGCTGGACAAACAGACTGGATCTCTGACCATCACAAACATCAGACCTGAACACATTGGACGTTATGGTGTAGACATAAAGAGCATAAATGCAAAATTGAAGACATTTCAAGTTACTGTTCATGGTGAGTAACTCATTTCAGTCACCTGAGGACAGTTTAGATGCTGTGGAATGGTTATTTTTATCAATTTATTTATTAAGTGAAGAGATAAAAACAACAGCATTAACTGGCTAAAACGAGTGTAGTGTGCTAATGCTAATTCAGAGCAAAATGTAAGTCTTTAAAAATACTTCACATTATCCAGTGAGGTTTGTTATTTTTGTTAACATTATAAAGAGAGAAGCCTCTGTTTCCATGTGTTAATAAATTTATTTTACTGAATTCATTTATTTTTTAAATGCATTTATGTTACCTTTTTTTAACTACATGACAAGTTACTCTTAGGTACGTTCTAACTCTAAGAGAAAATAAAGACAGATTAGGTGTGTTTTAAAACTTTCTGGAATTTTGTATTTTACAAGCAATAAAAAAAAAACTGTAGTTGTACCAACCTTCCCAAAGTCCTTTGCACATGTATATTTCAAGTGTTATTGTATGAAAATTGCTTTGATCGTTAAGCAGTATTCTGTTCTGTTCTCCACGTGTTTGTTGTTGAGACAGATGTTGTGGAGTCAGTGTCAGTGATGGAGGGAGATTCTCTCACTCTACACACTGGTGTTACTGAAATACAGGGATCTGATCAGATTGTGTGGAAGTTTGAAGATCAAGTCATCCGTATCACTAACTTAACCTTTTAACTGTCGCCCCCACTGGTTGAGCTCAAACACAAACCTGACCTACACAAACTAAAACAGTCACACTTCATGAACTCTTTATTCTACAGGCATAACTGAAGTCTCCCTAGAAAGATGATTGTTGTCCGTTTGTTGTACAGTAGTCAGAATTAAATATATTCATACAGAAAAAGAGTAAGAGAGACTCAACCTTCTAGAACACAATCATCCATAATTTTCAAATAAAATATATTTGGGAATTAATATATGAAAATGTGCAAGAGCATCTTAAAAAGCGTTCACATTTAAGGCACAAGTGTGAACAGACTATAATGTGAATTTGAAGAGGCCCCACTAAATATGAGGTACAACTATGAGCATCCAGAGTGACTCTGACTCTGAGAATGGTCTGAATGACTGACCAATCAGCGCTGCAGAAAGAATGCAGAGGGCAGGGTAATCTGTATTTGAGAGCAGCAAACAAGATAATACCTCTATTATACCTCATAGAGTGCATACTTTTGTGTAGAAATGACAGCAATTATAATTAATTTCGGAATATGTTACACAAACAATGCAGATTTAGTCTATAGTCGATATTGCTCTTATAATAACACTTTTTGGACCAAAGTTATTTATTAATTTTGCCGTTAAAACTACACATATATTTGAATATTTATGTTGTCCGTTATCGTCATTGGACTAAAATACGTAAGAACTCTCAGATTCAATGTTACCTCTATTGTTGCGATATCTTTGTATGAATTAAAATGAGGTTTTGGCTGTGAAATCGTGACCATAAATATTGAAGCTTGAGACTTCAGACTTTCTAATGTTATAATGTTATAATGTTGTCAACGTTAATTAGGGTTTTAATAGTAAAAGAATGCAGTAAACGTTAACAAACAAACGTTGGAACCATCGATGGTCTCGAGCAAGTTAATGGATTAAACAGCGCTGCTGACTCGGTATGGAGTAACATTCATCTGAACGATCAGACCCGAGATCTCACCATCAGAAACATCCGAAGAGATCAGTCTGGAGTTTATAAGGTGGAGGCCAACACCATCAGCATGATTTTACACAGGAAATTACGTATTAATATAAGTGGTGAGTAGATTAAACTTTCTATAAATGTTAAACAATTTTAGTCATGTTATTCTGTAAAGAATACTAGTAGACCTAGGCTAAGCAACATTGAATATAGACAGGACAAGACTTTATTATTATTTATTTAGGCTATTTTTTTATTTTATTTTTTTATGTAGGGTGGGGTTGTTTTAGTTTTGCTTCTCTGCTGCCAGTCATTAAAATGTTTACACTTACAAATATATTAAATCTTATGTATTATACACTTTCAAAGATCTAAACTGTATTAAAAACAATCCAAATAAAACACGTGGCCATCTACCAACATTAGAGAGAACAATGCTGTTTAATGGCTGAAACAGACTAATAACTTTACATTTAACGAGTATAGGCCTACTACTGTTATTTGAGTGTGTATTTTTCTGAGAATTTACTGGAAGGGATTTCTCATCCTGAAGCGCCCCCTAGAGGATGAATACATTACCAATCGTGTTGTGATCACAATATATATGTATATATCAATTTAGAATTGTTGTATGTTTACAGAAAAAAGAAATAATTTAATCCAGCAAAAATTAATCTAAATAGAATTTTACATTTTAAACACACTTCTATCCAAAGCTACTTACAAATGAAGGCAATGGAAGCAATCAAAATCAACAAAAGAGCAATGATATGCAAATGCATTATTTTTAACTATATAACAAATAAAAAGAAAACAGATAGAATAGAAAACCAATAGAGCTAGCTACCATTAGAGGCCTTTTTTGCTTTTGTATACTAAATATTTAAATATAAAAAAATAGAGTGCAAGTCTAAAAGGAGCACCTTTTGAAGAATAGAATTCGAATAGAGATTTGAAAAGCTATTCTTGGTTGTTTCCAGGTGTGTTTAGTGCTGACGGGGTGAAGCCAATGTCAGAGAGGAATGGAGATACTGTTACTCTACAGACACGCATTACTGATATAACAGGAGAAGATGTAATCGAGTGGACGTTTGGACCCCAAAACACTTCTGTAGTAAAAACTGACCGAGAAAATGGACGGATAATATATAATGAACATGATGTGAGATTTACAAACAAACTGCAATTGGATACTAAAACTGGAGATCTCAAAATCAGCAACTTCAAGACTGATGTCGCAGGAGTTTATCACATAAAGATCATCAAAAGAACATATGCCATAGAGAAGAGCTTCAGTGTGACTGTCAGTGGTGAGTACTTCAAGTCTTTCAAAAGGATAGTCTCATTTAGATTTGTGCTTTGTGAGTCGGGTTATATAGTGTTGATGGTTCTAGTGTATGTTAAAGATCAGTACACATTCACATTAATGACTGTCTCTCTCTATCATTACAGCTCAGTCAGGTGCTCCTTCAGGGATATGTGGTGCTGGTGTCGGTCTGGTAGTTTGGGCTGTAACTGTGTTTTTTGCTGCAAGAACTATAAGCAACGAAGGCAAAGGTGTAAGTATTTCGTGCAAATCATACAGCAAGCTAAAAATTATTTAGTCTTTGAAGGAAGTGATAAATAAAAGTGTAATAATAAGTGTAATAATAATGTAAAAGTGTGTAATTTAAGTATGATTACTGTTAAAAGGACTATTATAACTATTGTTTATTAATTGCTATTTTCTTATTATTTATAGTTGTTTTACTATTGTTATACTTTTGACTTTTATAACAGGTTTCAGTGAATATAAAGTGAATCACTCTCAGGATCAGTGTGAAGATGAGAAGCAACAGTTCGTAAACACTGTAACAGTATAAACTTAGGCTTTGCATGACATAATAATCAGCTTTTAATAAGTTTTATATGTTTATATTTATCACATATAAACATATTTTCCCCTCATGTTTGACTACTAGAAAAAAGGGAACACTATAGTCTGAAATGTTTAAGTTGCAGAACTATTCAAGACTTGGTCTGATTAAATAGGTTAAACATATTCTCATTGTAAACCAGCAGGGTTTGGTTGCTTGAAAATGTTTTCTCTTCATAGTTTAAAATTCTTATCTTATTTGCATGGGGATTTGTTAATCTTATTTGCATGGGGATTTGTTAATCTTATTTGCATGGGGATTTGTGAAAGGTGAAAAGTATCAATTCTGTTCCATTCTTATGAAAGTTTATGTGCATGTGGTGTTCATACATCTAGATCTATGTACAAAAACACAATAAAGCCAATCAAACCTGATAAAACTGAGACTGTTTTATGGTGTCAGAGAGAACTGTGTGGATGGCGTGCTGCATGTTCTGTCAAATATTGCTGTTGATGATGGATTCACTACAGTGAAGCTGTTTTATGGAAATTATGGCAGTAAATCTGTGACATTCTGTGAGATATTTTCTGCAGTGGGGTATTTTTTCATGTTGTAGGGATTTTTTTTTTTTTGTTCCTTTATTTAGTTTTTAATTTCATTGACTTTGAATTGCAATGATTAAATGTGGATCAAGTGTTTTAACAAAGATTCTGTGCTCACTGGTTGCAAGTCATAAGGATAAGATCTTTGTTCTCAGTTCCTGTGGTTTATTTTCAACATCTTGTGTTCACTGGTTTTATAGGCCTGTCTGAACAAGATAAACGGAACCTCTTCCTGATTTCCAAATTCACAAATGAAGTAAATTGAAAAACAGATTTGACTCAAGTTTACACAGTAACACAAACAGCGGATCTTCAGTTTTATATACTGCACTGCATAAAATGAAATGTAAAAAAAGTTTTAATCTGTCCCCTAGCGTCAGGAATATCTGTGTCATCATCAGCAAATAGCACATGTACATCTTGTATGTAATTGTTTTATGCAGTGTGCAATGCTGGGTGTCAGTACAGAATTTAATAATGTAACTGTAAATTTCCTTGTATAACTAGATTTTACACATTGCACAAGTCATTGAAAAATTCCTCTGATAATGATGGTTGAGCGTTAACTGATCAACACAAACATCATCAGAACCAAAAATGTTGGATCTTATTAACCTCAGATTGCCAACAATAGACGAGAATCGTTATACAAGAAACTTCTCTCTCTGGTGAGTAGGTTAGATTTGCTTCTAAACTATAATGTATAATGTACACTATATATTATGTGTCTTTGAGTGTGTGTGTGTGTGTGTGTGTGTGTATATATATATATATAGACACACACACACACACACACACACACACATACATATACATATACATATACATATACATATACATATACATATACATATACATATACATATACATACATACATAAAACAACACACACACTGTGCGTGAAAAGTCTGACTGGTTCACCATCAAAAAAAAAAAAAAAAACCTTGTCAGATTAAGTGACGTTGACGGCCGACAAAAGGGGGCGCTAATGCAATCTATTTGTGCTTATAAGACACCAAAACTGCAAAGGAACTGTTGTGAAAGTGAAAGTGAAAGTCGTGACATTTGCCAAGTATCCATACTCGGAATTGGTGCCCAATTGTGCCAAGTGAATTGGGATAGTTTAAAACTGTTGCCGTTATTAACAAACGTGATATTTAGTCCCTGGAATGCGAATTTACCATGTAAAAAATGCGATTGGTCTAGTTTTGAGTAGCATTTTAGCGGGATTTTTTGTAAAAACCTGGCAACCCTGCGCAAAGGAGAGTGTGGGCTAGTGATGGCAAGCAAACGACGTAAAGAAAAGGCGGTTAGGAGAAGCTAACAAGAAAAAAAGGCTAACAGTTACATTAGGTTATCTTTGCCCGCCACTCACTATACATAGCATGTAGCCTATAGCACTATAGCTTGCAGTGTCTGACATGATTATTCCAATCATTCATAAAGAGACAGCAGCGGTTTTACAACGGGTTACATTTGAGAGCTATTGAGTTAGAAAAAAAATGTAAATGAATTAGATATATAAGGTGATTAGTATGATATGACACACACACAGAGAGAGAGAGAGAGAGAGAAAGAGAGAGACAGACATGAATACTCAAGTTAAAGAATTCTGTTGTTTCAGGTTTCTAGAATCTAGGTCTGTTTATAATTTTTGCATTCTGCTCTTTTTGTAGATTTCAAGTATTTTAGTTCATACAATAATGCATTTCAATCCTGTTGAATTATTATTATTATTATTTTATTTTTATTTAATTTTTTTGGAAAAAATATAATATGTAATGGTTTTACTGGTTATAATAATTAAACTACAATGGCGCCTTTTGGACTCTACTGTTAATTAATCACCTTCAGGCTTTTTTTAAAGCCACTAAATCCTTACGCCCCAAAACACACTACAGGAAACCACCCAGCCGGCATTTCAACGTTGATTCAACGTTGAAACAACGTCAGGTACCATGGTTGAATCAACGTTGAAAAACCTTTCGATTTTGCAAATTGGATCAACGTTGAAATCACGACGTTGATTCACCGTTGAAATCGTGACGTTGATGTACGGTTGAAATCACAACGCTGATTCACTGTTGAAATCCCGACGTTGAATCAACGTTGAATAACCTTTCGATTTTGCAAATTGGATCAACGTTGAAATAACGACGTGGATTCACCGTTGAAATCGCGACGCGGTTTCACCGTCTTACCTGCATTATGGGTGAATTAGGGTCGTGCTGCAGCCCTGGGATGAAAGCTGAATGAGGTGTTGATTTTGAAAAGTTAATCAGCGTTGATAACACGACGTTGTTTCCCCGTCGTACCTTGCACCGTGTATAAATACACCTAGATCCTAGTTGGCATTTAGATCAACATGGTACATGCAAGGCTAAAAATCTAATGACTGGCAGCAATGGCTTTACAAACAACTTCAATAAACTACCACATGCTCAAAATTGTCAAACAGCAGTTTAATTTTGGAAACATACTGTATCAAACAGATGAAAATAATCCCACACTTTATTATGCAGAGTATGCATGGAGGTAATGCTAAAAACATGTAGTAGAACAATCCAAATACAATAATATTTAAAGGTTTTTGTAAAATAATTTGGCACAAAAAAGCATATTTTTTTCAGCACTTACAAGACAAACCCTTGTACCTTTATGACTGAAACCAGTGGATCTTTTATTTGGGTGGAAAACTACAGTTTCTGTCAAAAACATGTTTTAGTAATGTGTCTCATTTCAAGTTGTGCACATTTGTGCCCGTGAAAATGTGTTGCACAGTACGAGCAGGGAACCTTCAACCAGTTGATTTCTAATGGGAACCCCCCCGGACTGTGTCTTCTTTACCGTGGGGAATGCAGAATGAGATTTCTACCGCAGGGCACTCTAAAATGTTAGAACCAGCAGCCTCGTGTATACAGTGTGGTTGTGCTTCGGGTGATCCTTGAAAGTGTCCCAGCGCTAGGTCCATTCTGACACCGTCCCCTCCACTCTCTCCCACTTGTGCACTTTCTGTACCGTCCTGTATAAACATTTACATTTAATCATTTAACAGACGCTTTTATCCAAAGCGACTTACAAATGAGAAGAACAGAAGCAGTCAGGTGTACAAGCGAACAACAACAGTATACAAGTGCCATGACAAGTCTCAGTTAGTCTAGTACAGAACGCATAGCCAGGTTTTTTTTTTTTTTTTTATATGAAAGACAAGAAAAGAAGGAAAAGTGCTAGCATTAGTTGGTTAAGTTCCGGTGAAAAAGAGGAGTCTTAAAATGTTTCTTGAAAATGAGTAAAGACTCAGCAGTTCGGATTGAGATTGGGAGGTCATTCCACCAGCTGGGCACAGTCCAGGAAAAGGTCCGTGAGAGTGATTTTGAACCTCTTTGGGATGGCACCACAAGGCGTCGTTCACTTGCAGAGGGCAAACTTCTGGAGGGAACATAAGATTTAACCAGTTTGTTTAGGTATGTCCACAATGTTTCACAATAACTTTGATATTGTGAAATATATTTAACTGAAAACTGAATGCAAAATAAATCACACAATATTTTCACTTTACAGTTCAGTAACAGTGAGGTTGGAAACAAAGTGGACAACACTATTCATTAAACACTTATTCAATGTATTCAGATGAAAATTTACAATATTAACAAATTATTCACAAACAGTGTTTTCAGAGCCCCCAGTTACACTGTTTTAATCAAAACACTAGTAATACAGTGTAGTAAAACAAATAAAATCTAATTCAGTAAATTTTTAATAAACTAAGTACAATCAAAACCTATCACAAAAGGTCAAAGCATCTCTAGCAGAAGTGACAGTGCAATGTAGCAGATGAACAATTTCTTACCAATGTTTCAAGAACAAGCTGGATCCTCGATGACTCTACAAGGGGAAAGAAGAAATGGTTTACTGAAAAGTTCTTAAAAAGCAGGATTTCATATTATACCATTTCTTTAAACCACTGGTTCTCAAACTTTTTATACCAAGTACCACTTCAGAAAATATTTGTTATTAAATATTAAGTTGCACCATAATGACCAACATTACATTTCAGCAGCGTAGTAGACCAAACTATTCAGCTACAGGTCTACAGTTAAAAAATGAGGCAGTTTTATTCTAATAAGAATATTTATTGTCAGACACTTTACCATGTTTGAACATTAACACTACAACTGTGCTTACATACACAGGTAAATAAAAAAAAAAGTTTAAATTAAAATGTAATTTTAAATGTAATTATGTAACAAAAGTTACAAAACTGTACTGTACTTTAACTGTAACATACTTAAATGTGCAAAAAAAAAAAAAACTTACTCAAAGATTAAGTTAAAATGTATTAACATTAATTAGTTTAATTTAGTGATTCACCTGCATAACAACTAGAGGGGGCCTGAGACTTTGAGAACCATGGCTTTAAACGATCCTTTTTTTTATTTATTCATTTTCATTAATTCATTAAAATTATATTATTTAAATACCGACATTTGCACTTATGTTTCAGAAAACACTTTGAAACTATTATAAGAATACAAACATATATAACACACCTAATGCATGGGATACATATCAGGACAATATGGGAAGATCTCTAAACCATCTCTAAATCTCTCTTACCAGCAACACATTAGGTGAGCACCTAACTTGATCATCTGTGATAAAGCAATGCAAAAATAGACACACGGGTATTTATTTATCTGCAGGTTACATGTCCTTTAAACTACCCATTTGTAAACTCTGGTAATACTTTACTATTTTCAAAAGATAATAAAGATAACGTTAGCGATTTTCTTACCTCATTTTGCCAGGATGTTTTCAGGACCTCGCAGAACACCTGACCCTTCTTGTGTTCACAGTTTTTGTTCTCCATTGACATGTCACGACTCAAATTCGCTCAAAATGAATAAAAAATGTACAGGCAAATATGAAATAATTCGGGACCGATAGAGCAGTCAGTTATAACGAGCAGCAGCTCACAGTTAGCCGCCTCACTCACAGAAAGACGACAATAACGGTCATATTTTTAAATGTAGAAAGGCGCGAACCGATTCATTGTCCAGTTTCCTGAATGACAGCCAGATTAACCAATCATGATAGAAGTAATAAAATAAAACTACCAATGGGAGTTGTTTCAGTGTGATAAAGCAGCGAAATGTATATAGTTGTATTGTTGTTAATGATGATAATATTTAACATATACCTTTAGATTTTAGAATAGGTATCATGACTAAAATATTTTAAAATGCTATTAAAATAATTAATTTAAATAATTTAATATAAATAATTTAAAAGCTTGTTAACCTTTTTCTACCATTTAGCATTAAACATTTTTAACGTTGTTTCATTAAAACAACTGACCTTATTTCAGCCATATTTCAATGTTGAAAGTTGGTCATGTGCTGGATGTTTTTCAACCATTCAGCTTTAAACGTTGAATCAACGTTGTTTCAACGTTGAAACCACAACTGACCTTATTTCAACCATATTTCAACATTGAAAGTTGGTCATGTGCTGGATGTTTTTCAACCATTCAGCTTTAAACGTTGAATCAACGTTGTTTCAACGTTGAAACCACAACTGACCTTATTTCAACCATATTTCAACGTTGAAGGTCGGTCATGTGCCGGCTGGGCATTATTTAATGGTTTTAATGGTTAAATTTTGATGGTTTGTGGTATTTGTAGTGGAAATCATTCACACTTCTGTGAAGGTTTCTGTTTCTGTTATATAGGGTGATATCAGGTAAAATGGGCCATCAGGTAAAATGGACCATTTAAGGTTTGGGGGTCCTAGCCCCTCTGGAATTTAGAACCAATGACTACAAAATATTTCAAACTATTGTCATAACTGTGCTTGACAAGTAACAGGTGATTTTATTGGTTTATGGTTGCTATGGTGGGTGGGGCAATAATTATTATCAAGACTGCACCAGAGAGCTGCATGGTAAGTAGCCTGGCATACCAAATGTAACTAAACTATTATAAGGATGATAAATCTATAAAAAAACAAACATGCACATAAAAAAATTATGCATAATATCTGCCTTGATGGCATCAATCAGAAATAATGTCGTTAGTTTGGTATAGGAACATATTTTTTGAAAAAGTGATGTTTTTCTTGGCGGCCCAATTTACCTTAACCCACTGAGGTAAAATGGGCCACATGGTTTCAGCTAAAATGGGCCATCATCTGTGTCACTCACAAACACATATACACGTGTGTGTGTGTGTTTAAATTTATATATATATTTACATTTAGCTGACGCTTTTATCCAAAGCGACTTACAATTACTATATATATATATATATATATATGTCAGAGGTCGCACGCCTCTGGAGCAACTAGAGGTTAAGTGTCTTGCTCAGGGACACATTGGTGTCTCACAGTGGATTTGAATCCAGGGCTCTCACACCAAAGGTGTACAAACATAAAATGTGATCCATGTTCTGCCTGGTTTAATGAGAATGGTATCTGTGATGACGATGGTTTAATTTGCAAAGACTGTGTTTGAAAAAAACTTTCATCACACACACACACACAAATCAGTTATCAATTTTGAATGTGAATTTTTGTAATTTGCACATTTTGTTCTAAATGTATTGTTCACACACACACACACACACACACACACACACACACACACACACACACACACACACACAAAAACACACGCATACACACCCACACACACACAAACACACACAACTGACATCAGTTCACTGATCTATGTTGTTCCAAAATTGACTTTTTTTTATTGCACATTTGAATATGTGGGTTTGCACCCAAAATGTTTTTTTTTTTTTATGGCACATATGGATATGTTTGTTTAATGCAGTTTAAATGTTATGTGGCTGTATAAGCAGTTGTTTTGAAATTAAAATTGATGATAAATTACTATTTCCCTTTGCAGTTTGACCGGCCCATTTTACCTGAACAGCTGGCCCATTTTACCTTAAACTGCTCATGCAAAAAAGTTGGCACAACTGATGTTTAAAGAACTGTAGGGCCTAAATAATTATATTTTATTACATAATTTCAACACAAAATTATCAAAAACAGTCATTATTAATCATAAATACACATGGAATAGGCATATATGGTATTGTATTATTGTCCCAAACGATTTACCAAAAAGTGGCCCAATTTAGCTGATATCACCCTATATAAAAGGTTACATGCTTATCGATACATGCTAATATAAACAATGTAGGCAAGACCAGCGGTAGGTGGGCTTTGAACTGATTTCTAAATAAATAACTTAATATTTACATATAAACCGGAGGTTGCATGTTTGAACGCAAAAGGTCCACAGTCATTAGGCATGTATACCTGTCTGTCTGAGTGAAGATGTTTGTTGTTTTGGTCTAGGTTGCCTTTGGGATGCGGACGGACCACCTCCTCTTTCGCAGTGGTCACGTGATTGGTCCGCTTGAGATGCCCATGATAACTGCGCTGAATCACTGCTTTAATTCGCGTTGGATGCGGCCAGACGTGGCATCAATATGAGGAACAATCCCTTCCCTTTTGGGCTTTTTTTGTTCGCGTATGGTGGGTCAGATTTAAATCTTAAATTCTTTTATTAATACTTTCGGTTTCAATATAAAACGGGAACTGAAAATATCCATTTGCTGTTATTGTATTTACTTACATCCAGTGTTTCTTAACGTACAGACTTTTATTCTCTGTAAATAGATGATGTAGTAAATCACATTATAAATAATCACTGGTGGGTATTTGGGGGCTAAGATGGTTGCACGTTTGTTTTTGTAGGAGACAATAGATGGCGTTGACGGCATGTATTAATATTCTGTGCATCTCTATTTAGCATGAACACTGACATCACAAAAAAAAAAAAAATCTTTGTTGCTATTTTTTTTTTATTCAGGTGGAAACATAAAACACGTATTTGAAGTAAACCGCCATCAAACTCTTAATTATCGCTGTAGAGTAGAGCAGTTGTCACAGCCTGCTCTTTTGACAGTATGTGGGGTTGGTTTGAATTAATGTTAATACATTTTACTTCTTCAAAATAATTATGTCACCCACAACCCCCAGCCCTATTTAATTCGAGAGATTTTCATTCATTAAAGTAAACATTTTATCAAAACAGCAATATGAAAGCAATAAGACAAATACACAAGACTGCTGTGTTGGGTGTGGCCCATCGCCTATATGAGATCTTGGACTAATGCAAAAATACAAAATCTTGAAGAAGAAGATACCTTTTCCTCAATGTTGGACTCCTGTTTTTCACATGACAGTTGACAGTGACAAACTACAAACTAGAATATTACAAGCTTGTTGAATTAAATCTAGGGTGTAGGTCTACTTATTGTTTTTCTCTATTAACAAAGTAGAGTTGTGTCAGCTTTTGATGAATTACAACAGTGATCTTTCAGAAAAGGAAAATATCTTTATGTTCAGAGGTGTACTCATTTATGTTTTATACTGTAAAATGAAATTATATATATGAAAATTACAGATTGCATTAATAGCATAATCTCTGTCTAGAAATGGTTTCTGTTTGCTGTCCAGGTGTGTTCGGTGCTGATGGAGTGAAGTCAGTGTCAGTGTCAGTGATGGTGGGAGATTCTGTCACTCTACACACTGGTGATACTAAAACACAGAGAGTTCTGGAACTGGTGTGGAAGATTCAAGGCGAAAATAAATTCATGGCAGAGATTGATAAAGAAATAAATAAACTATCAGTACCAGGGAATGAGGAGGAACCATTCAGAGGCAGACTGAAGCTGGACAATCTGACAGATTCTTTGACCATCACAAACCTCAAAACAGCAGACTCTAGAGTTTATGAACTACAGATCAAGACCACAAAAGAGACCAAATCCAAGATATTCAATGTTGATGTCAGTGGTGAGTAACTCAATGTGATTATTAACTATCTGTGAACAATATCCTTTGATATAATCACAAGAATCCTTTATGAATAAATTTCAGTATGCTAATAAACACTCAAGATGTTTAGAGCATTCGTAAAGGATGTAAATATTTTCAGAGGAACTGTAACAGTGACCCTTTAGTAGAGTTAACACAATTATTTTATTTTCCCCTAAAAATATTTTTAATTTAATGGATATAGAACATAGAATGATTAAATACAGAAAACTCCCCAAATGCATTTAATGAAAAAATATTTTGCCAGAATGCAATATCAAGGAAGAATGATCTTGCAGAATGGTGTAGTTACTGCATCTACCAGCAGGGTCTAACTGATCCATGCTGAAGAGCGAAACCGTGGTATTAACCTTTCATCATAATTTTGGTGTGCAGGATGAAGGAGTTGCTTTACTCTAGAGATGGCATATTCATTTTCAAATATAGTTAAAAAGATTTTACACAATATATGAAGAGAGATTATATCAAGCAAGCATCATCTTCATAAAAAAGATAAATAATAATAATAATAAAAAAGTAATACATAAAAACACAAACATATATGGAATATATATCCATTATTTGCCGCCCATTATATGTGCCCCGGGAGTTTTCATTGTTACTGCTGTTTACATCCCACCATAAACTGACACTGGCTTGGCTTTGTCTGAGCTTCACGATGCGCTCCCAGCAACAACATCAACAAACATCCTGACGCTGCTATTATCATCGCTGGGGACTTTAACAATGCAAACCTTAGGCAGGTCATTTCCAACTTATACCAAAATGTATCCTGTCCAGCCAGAGGACCGATATACACTGGATCATTGCTACTCTAAGTTAAAGAATGCCTACAAAGCTCGTTCACTACCAGCTTTCAGCAAATCGGACCATGCCGCCATTTTCCTCACACTGGAATATAAACAAAGGCTCGTTCAAGATCCCCCAGTGCAGAGGGTGGTGACACGATGGTCCACCCACTCTGAAGGCATGCTACAGGCGGCTCTGGATGACGTAGACTGGGACATGTTCCGAACGAGTTCCTCTGACTTCAGTGAGTTCACGGATGTAGCATTAAGCTTTGTAAACACACTAACCGCACAAGCTACGGATGCAATAATTATAAGGACATTCTCAAATCAGAAACCTTGGATGGACAGAACAATCCATGCAGCAATAAACAAACACACTGCTGTATACAACATCGGTCTCTTGTCGGGGAACATGAGTGAGTACAAAACATTGTGCTATGCTCTCCGAAGCGCAGTAAGAGAGGCCAAACACAGATACAGGGAACGCATAGTGTCACATTTCCAGCTCAATGACTCCCGATGCATGAGGCAAGGACTAAGAACCATCTTTGCCTTAGGAAACAAATCCTCTGCAGAGGTGAGAGCAGATCCATCACTGGCTAACGAGTTAAACCCTTTCTAAGGCCGCTTTGAATTCAACCGCGGCAACGCTAGTCTGCTGATCAGAACTTCAGGAAGCAGCCATCAGAGCAGCGATCATCATGTGATCACCGTGTCTGAGGACGAGGTTCAGATGGTTCCAAAGTGAGTGAAAGTCATGAAAGCAGCAGGTCCTGATAGGATTTCTGGCAGTGTTCTGAGGACCTGTGCTGATCAGCTCGCTGGTTTATTTACATCTATTTTTAATGAGTCCCTTGCTACCTCAGTGGTTCCCACCTCCTTCAAAAAATCAATCATCATCCCTGTGCCTAAGAACAATAGCCCCTCTTGCCTGAATGACTATCCGGTTGCCCTCACGTCAACAGTCATGAAGGTCTTTGAGAAACTTACATAAAAACAACATCTGCTCCTCGATCCCTGATACTCTGGACCATCTTCAGTTTGCCTATTGCCCCAACAGATCCACTGATGATGCCATCTCTCACACCCTACATTCTTCCCTCAAGCACATTGACAGCAGCAATGGGAACTATGTAAGGCTGCTATTCATCGACTACAGCTCAGCTTTCAATACAGTAGTCCCCATCAAGCTGGCTTCTAAACTCATGGACCTCGGCCTGAATTCTTCACTCTGCGACTGGATTCTTGACTTCCTTACCGGCAGACCCTAGGTGGTGAAAGTAGGCCAGTACACCTCCAGCTCCATCACCTTGAACGTAGGAGCCCCACAGGGCTGTGTCCTGAGTCACCTGTGCTACTCTCTCTATACACATGACTGTGTGTGTTCCCACAGCTCCACATCTATAATCAAATTTGCTGATGATATTGTGGTCCTGGGCCTCATTTCCAACAACAGTGAAGCCACATACTTGGATGAGGTAGAGAAACTCACATCATGGTGCCAGGACAACTGTCTCTCTCTGAATGTGATCAAAACTAAAGAGCTGATTGTTGACTTCAGGAAGAGACAGCAGCAGCCCTATACTCCTCTTATGATCAGAGAGACCCCTGTGGAGAGGGTGAGGAGCTTCAAGTACCTTGGTTTAAACATCTCAGAGGACCTGGCTTGGACTACCCACATTCAAACTCAGGTTAAAAAAGCCAGGCAAAGACTGTACCATCTGCATCAGCTGAGAAAATTCAGGGTCTCACCAACAATCCTGAAAACGTTCTATTCAGGGGCCATAGAACATGTATTGAGTGTGTATCTTAGTGTGGTATGGGAACAGCTTCAGTTCAGACTGCAAAGCCCTGCAGATAGTTATGCGCTTAGCTGAGCGCATCTCCGGGTCTGCTTTCCCCTCTCTGCAGGACATCTACCTCAAATGCTGCAAAAGCAGAGCTGTAAAAATCATTAAGTACTCTAACCACCCTGGTAACTCTCTTTTCATTTTGCTGCCATCTGTTAAGAGCTTCCATAGCCTTATGGATAAAACTGAGAGACTTAGAAGGAGCTTCTTTCCCCTAGCCATCAGGCTTCTAAACTCAATGTGGAGTGATTTGGAAATGAGTGACACCAGCTCCATTCACTGGTCTCGAGTCCCACGAAGGGAGATCAGAAGGATACAAAAGAGGAGTGACGACAGTGAAGAATGACAGAGGACCAGGCCTTGGCTTTTTTTTCTGTTTTGGCTTTGTTTGTGTGTGGCAGTCGTCCGTGAGGGGCTGTTGCGCTGTTTTGTGTTTATTTAATTATTAAAGTTTCATTTAAGTGTTCGCCGTTTCCGCCTCCTTCTTCCCATGATTGTGAAGTTTTTAAATTGTTACACTCAAACTCAGTCTCTTAACTTCTACATGACTTCACTTAATTATCAGTAAAATACTTACTTTTTACCTCTATTGCTGCTATTTAAATACACTGTACATTATCCTCTTGTACATTTCTGCTCATCTTATTTAATAATAATATTTATTAAGTCTACAGTATACAGGTGCTGGTCATATAATTAGAATATAATCAAAAAGTTAATTTATTTGAAACTTTTATATTATATTTATTAATTGCACACAGACTGATATATTTCTAAGAAAATTAGAATATTGTGAAAAGGTTCAATATTGAAGACACCCGGTGCCACACTCTAATCAGTTAATTACTGAAAACACCTGCAAAGGCCTATTAATGGTCTCTCAGTCCACAATCATAGGAAAGACTGCTGACTTGACAGTTGTCCAAAAGACGACTATTGACACCTTGCACAAAGAGGGCAAGACACAAAAGGTCACTGCAAAAGAGGCTGGCTGTTCACAGAGCTCTGTGTCCAAGCACATTAATAGACAGGCGAAGGGAAGGAAAAGATGTGGTAGAAAAAAGTGTAAAAGCAATAGGGATAACCGCATCCTGGAGTGGATTGTGAAACAAAACCCATTCAAAAATGTGGGGGAGATTCACAAAGAGTGGACTGCAGCTGGAGTCAGTGCTTCAACAAACACTGCGCACAGACATGGGTTTCAGCTGTCGCATTCCTTGTGTCAAGCCACTCTTGAACAACAGACAGCATCAGAAGCATCTCGCTTCAAAAAGGACTGGACTGCTGCTGGGTGGTCCAAAGTTATGTTCTCTGATGAAAGTACATTTTCCATTTCCTTTTGATATAAGGGTCCCAGAGTCTGGAGGAAGAGAGGAGAGGCACACAATCCACGTTGATTGAGGTCCAGTGTAAAGTTCCACAGTCAGTGATGGTTTGGGGTGCCATGTCATCTGCTGGTGTTGGTCCACTGTGTTTTCTGAGGTCCAAGGTCAACACAGCCGTATACCAGGAAGTTTTAGAGCACTTCATGCATCCTGCTGCTAACCAACTTTATGAAGATGCCGATCTCATTTTCCAACAGGACTTGGCACAGTGCCAAAGCTACCAGTACCTGGTTTAAGGACCATGGTATCCCTGTTCTTAATTGGCCAGCAAACTCGCCTGACCTTAACCTCATAGAAAATCTATGGGGTATTGTAAAGAGGAAGATGCGATATGCCAGACCCAACAATGAAGAAGAGCTGAAGGCCACTATCAGAGCAACCTGGGCTCTCATAACACCTGAGCAGTGCCACAGACTGATCGACTAAATACCAAGCCACATTGCTGCATTAATTCAGGCAAAAGGAGCCCCAACTAAGTATTGAGTGCTGTACATGCTCATACTTGTCATGTTCATACTTTTCAGTTGGCCAAGATTTCTAAAAATCCTTTCTTTGTATTGGTCTTAAGTTATATTCTAATTTTCTGAGATACGGAATTTGGGATTTTCCTTATTTATTTTATAAGTTGTCAGTTATAATCATCAAAATTAAAAGAAATAAACATTTGAAATATGTCAGTCTGTGTGAAATGAATGAATATAATATACAAGTTTCGCTTTTTGAATGAAATTTAGAAAAATAAATCAACTATATGATGATATTCTAATTATATGACCAGCACCATTACTGTCCTGCACATTTTATTTATAAGCCATCCATCCATCATCTTCCACTTATCTAGGGCTGGGTCGCCGGGGGCAACAGTCTAAGCAGAGACGCCCAGACTTCCCTCTCCCTAGCCACTTCCTCCAGCTCTTCCGGGGGAACCCAGAGTTATTTTATAAGCTTTTATTTTATTATTTTATATATATATATATATATATATATATATATAATATAATATATATATATATATATATATAATTGTATAATTTTGCTTTTGTTTGTATTCTTTTATAAGTTGCACTGTCCATGGAGCGGACCTGACTTACCATTCACTGCTGGTCATATGCTTCCCATATAACCATGTATGTGAAAAATAGGGAGGGAGAGGGAGATTTCTGTCACTATACTACGGTGGTCAAGAGAGATTAACGAGCTGCAAATTTAAGAAACACATGCAAATTGAAAAAAACACCAGCAAATGAAGAAAATATTCATCAGTTTGACAACACAAGTGTTGCAAATTCTCACAACACATGCAAATTAAGAAATGCGCTGCAAATCCTCAGAAACACATGCAGATTAAGAAATTCCGCTGGCAAATCCTCACAACACATGCAGATTAGAAATGTGCTGCAAATCCTCACAACACATGCAGATTAATAAACATGCTGCAATAAGCATTGACCACAATGGGAAATGTGTCAAGGGACTTAAGGGTCAGTGGAGATGTTGGTTAACTGAAAGGTGTGGTGTGTTTTTGTTAAACACCCTGATTGCATGATTCCTTTATCTTTTGGATATTATTAGCCTAAGTAAGCTGAAGGAATTACATGATTAACTGTAAAACGTTACTATATAAGATGGCTTTAATATCCTCAACAAAATATAATTTTAAAGTTAATGAAAATAAATTTGCAATGCTTCATTAATCGTTTCTTAATGTGTATGTGAGGAGAGGATTTGCAGTGGGTTTCTTATTTTGCATGTGTTGTGAGGATTTGCAACTTGTTTTGTCAAACTGATAAATATGTTTTTTCAATTGCTGGTGTTTTTTCAATTTGAATGTTTTCCCTTAAGTTGCAGCACGTTGAGCTCTCTCGGCCACCGTACTATACGCACGCTGTTTGGTAATATACGAAGAGATGATCAGAGTGTGTGGAAGTTCGGAAATCAAGGCACCATCATTGCTGACTTAACCTTTTAACAGTCGCCCTTACTGTCATGTCCGCTGTCTGATCACCCCGTTCTTCGGTGTGTGTGGGTGTTTTTGTTTATGTCTGCATTTCGTGTGCACATGGTGTTTTGTTTTGGTTTTGATCGTTCGTCTTGCACCTATCTGTGGCGCTCCTCCCTCCCCCTCGTTACTACATTTTCCGCTTATAATTGTCTGACTCCGCTCACCTGAATTCAATGTCTGTTCATCTCTTGCTCTATTTATTCCCGTCTGTTGCACCAATCGGTGCCAGATCGTTGTTCGACTATAGGTCCATGTGTAGCCTTTCTGTCTGATCCAGTCAAGTCTTGTTCTGTCGTGCCATTGTTTGCTGCTACTGGTTTTGTTTTGTTTTCTATTTTTTCCCTCCCTCATTTTCTAGACCAGGCACCAGCATTCCTCAGAAGTGTTCCGGATCCATTATTGATGATAAGTTGTGCTTTGACCCAAATACCAGTTTGCTTTGCAAGAAAGGCCAGCAGCACCTGTATTGCTTGAGGAAGCTGGCAAAGGTTAATTTGGATAAGACGACCCTGTTGACCCTTTTTTATAGGTCTTTTGTTGAGTCATGTTGGGTCCATTACTGTAAAATAAAAAAAATAATAAAAAAAACTCCCTTTCCAGGTTGATTAAGGTGAGCAGCAGTATCACAGGTTCTACGCAGAAAGGTCTGGGAGGAACTTTATCATAAGCAGATGTTAAGAAGGGTTGAATCTATCCTGCTAGATAATT